>NW_027248277.1:11511963-11809463 GCF_041260155.1 Ptychodera flava | reverse complement strand
GTGGAGTTGAACTCCTTTTTGAAATATCACAATCAAAATTAATAAAATCAAATAAGGTAAACCGTTGCACACAAAAACCTCCTCCCCACCCCAGGCGACTTTAATCTGTCCCCTGTGGTCTGTTTGTATAGAAAATACCGTTTTCGTCAACAATGGCATACCTGTCGAGAAAAACACCCTGACGTGTGACTTATAGAAAGCGTCATTGTGAGCGTTTTCGTCCCTTGAAAGCGAGGCTCCATCGTCCTTGTCCCATTTCTACCGCTGGCTGTGCTACTAACGAAAATAGGGTCAGGTATGGGCTATTGTAAACATGGCTGTCATTGGTCAATGTACGAGTGCAGTGATTGCGTTGAATTTATTTCCCCTAGGAGCTACCTTCGAATTTAGATTTCGTTTGCTGATGGAGTAATTTTACCTCAGTGGTTTCCCGTACCAAGCATTTAATGAAAAACAAAAAAAATCATAGATTTTTGAGTCACGCAGCACATGCGAAATGAGGGATAGTCTGTCACGTCTGAGAAAAAAAAATCATAGACGATAATCGTCATTTCACCAATTTGCCATCATAGAAGAGCCGGAACCCTGAAAATAAAGCCGTGCAAATAACTTCACGATGTTTCATCATCTTATTTCCAAGTTGCAGATGTGCTGATCACATGATCTTGTCAGGTGACTGAGCTCATTAATATGCAGTCAAAATTCTGACAGAATTGGCGGCCTTGTAGCCCATACCTGACCCTATTTCCGTGGATAGCAAGCGGTAGAATGGGGCTGGGGGCCAGCGGATGAAATTTTGTCCTTCTTTAGTTTTGCCCGTTTTTTAAAGAACGCTAGAGTTATCATTGGCGAAAACTGCACTTCATGTATGACCAGACCCAAAGCTAGCAAACATAAAAAAACAGCACTCGTAAACTTCACCTTCAAGTGACCCTGAATGCCACATCTTACGTCGACCAAAATTTCGGCCGATGCTCGGATCAGAACTTTCGGTCTCTCAATTCTGTCCGACGCTCTTCCGATTCGTGCTGGCTAATTTTGAAGCTCTTGGAGTATTTATAATTTTTACTTTCTTATTTATTCTAAAATCGAACATTAAAATAAAAAATGTTGTCGGTGAGAATATTTTGAGCAAAATTTTACGTCTTTTATTTCGAGCATACTGCCTTTGTAGGCGCTGTTGGCACATATTTCACGGTCACTAGATTAGCCAAGTGAAAGAACATGTGAGTGTGAACGCCGCTTGATATATTACTTGTCATATATTTTACACCGGTATCTAAGTACATGAGATTTTAACGTTTACATTTGGTACAATGTAAACAGAAACAGTGCCGAATGCATTAAATCTGTCTCCTTTTCCTTGACAAATATTAAGTCACTTCAACAGCACACGTTTACCTAAACGAGGCGGTTTGTAAACACGTCACAGCACATGACCATACTTCACCCTTTCTCCACTGTTGTTTCGCTAACAATTGTTATCGATGATCTTTATGACCTATTTACACAGAAAGGGCGATGAACCCGGTAGAAAGGACGAGAGAAAGGGTACAGTGGTCCCACCCAAGCGTATATAGACTAGCCGCTATGCTTGTATTGAGATTTTAATTGCTCACTTAAGGGAGCGTTCAGTTATTATGGCAAGGGGTGGGCCGGCAAATTCTTCCTGCGCACCAGTCAAAATAAGTGAAACGCCCTACCCATTGCACCAAAAAATTGATGACCCCCTTTTAAGATGACAAATTTTCATGCCCCCCCCCCTCCGCATATTGCTTGAGTAAAGTTGCACACACAAACCTCTGGAGCAGGAGGGGGCGATAGAATCCCCCCCCCCAATAATGACCCTCCTTTCAAACCCACAAGCTGTTAATGTTCAAATTTTCCCTTCTGACTTGCTATAATTTTGAAATTACCCCTAAAAGGGATTTGACTGAAATTCAAGGTGGATCGCATATTTTTGCGCAAGCATGTGCACAATTTTTTTTGGATTTAATTGATAATCATCTGTCGATAATGTTGATTCACTATACATGGCAGTTTAAGAGAAAACTATGTAATACTTTTTCAATACAAAATTATATCTGTGCATTTATAGATATTTGATAATTGACATAAAAGTACTTCAATGGATAACTGAATTGGTTGTTACAACTGGTATGTGGACAAAATATTTCACCATAAATGTTTATCCACTATACATGGGAGTCTATGATAAAATTGTGAATATTTTTTTTCCAATGACAAACTTACTATACTTGTGCATATACAGATGTTGAAAAATTAACATAATTGCACTTGATTAGAAAATGATGGTTAAAGATGCATATGAAATGTATGTGTACAAAAAATCTGATTTTGGAATTTCACTGAAAATGTCTATCCACTATGATAGGAGTCTATGAGGAAACTATGAATATTTTTTTTCAAATACAAAAATAGGTAAATCTGTGTTTTTTATATACTCTCGATTATTAATATTAATGTACTTGATTAGACTAGGGTGGTTAGGGACTGGTCAGTTTCTTCAGCCTGGGGGGGGGCGGTGGATTCATGGGGGGGGTCACCTGTTTTTGACTTTGGTGATAGGGGGGGTCACCATGTTTTTGAAATGCTCAATAGGGGGGGTCAGTGTGTTTTTGAATTTTGACACAGGCTCATCATTGCCTAAAATGCTAGTGTCAGCCACAAATTTTATCATTCAGTTGTATTTTTCGGCGCGCCCTTCGGGCGCGTAACTTTAATAATCAGTCATATTTTTCAGCACGCCCAACTTTAACATATCAAGCATACATACATCAGAGATATCTGTATGTTCAATATTTTTCAGCATGCTCTTCAAGCTCATTACTTTAATATATCAGACATTTTTCAGCATGCCCTTCAGGTGCATGACTTTAATATACAAGGCATATATATCAGAGATATCAGGATGTTTCATATTTTTTGGCGCGCCCTTCGGGCGCCATACTTTAATAAATCAGAGATATCTTGATGTTTGCTAAGTGAAAGTGTACCATTATGAAATCTGCATTTCATATGAAAAGCATGACAAATTCCTGATACTTTTCTGTTCTCTCTTTGAGAATTCAGTATGAGAAAGCAACATGCACAAATATTTCACAATATATATTTGATACAGTGACTTATTTTAGAGATAGAAAAATGACAAGATATCTTTCCTTCTCATTGATGCAATTATTTTCTTTTGTGTCACTGGTTTTCTGTAGAAAGATGCTTTTTTATGAACAAAATAACAGTTAAAAAAGGCAGTTTTTGTCATTATTACCTGTGCTTTTATGGTTTCATTGTTACAAGAAAAGGTCCTCTCAGACACTGTACACATCAGATTTGGCTAAAAAAGCTCTCTATGGCTCCTCAGGAGATTTAATTGGATGGT
This sequence comes from Ptychodera flava, assembly GCF_041260155.1. Classification (NCBI taxonomy): domain Eukaryota; kingdom Metazoa; phylum Hemichordata; class Enteropneusta; family Ptychoderidae; genus Ptychodera; species Ptychodera flava. The sequence continues at coordinate 11,806,063 of NW_027248277.1, read as the reverse complement.
TGGCAAGTCTTAACACCCATCAAAGTTTTTCATTCACTGCTTTTTCCTCTTTGATATTAATGATTGACATCCATTTCTGTACAACAGTTCAGAACATCTGGTTAAGCATAGAAAGTGTGAAATACATTCACAGCTCATTCAAAATACAGCTCATTCAAAATGTACTGTATTCAAACTTTAAGATTTACATTTTGAAATTCCTATCTTACAACTGACATGTCAACAATTTCATTAAAACATAGAATGACTATTTAAAATACAAATATATGTAAATTTAAAATATATATATATATATATATATATATATATATACAATAAATATGAGAACACATCAAGTATGTTTGGTACCTATTACTCGAGTTTCACGCATACACGCGATCGTCAGATAGGTAGATTTTATTGTGTGAAATTTGCTTCAGGTGCTTACATATAAGTGTCAGGTTGGGTCAAACCATTTGGTGTTGTGGGTTGGATTGAAATTTGACAAGTAAAATTTGTTTTCGTGTCGGCACTTGGAGACCAACTCCGAACGCTTGTTTAAAAGGCTAGATTTATCTGCATTGATTATGAATAGCTTCTCTGTAAGGCAAAGGTTGCATTTCTTTGACACATTTGAGTAACTGCTTGCTTTTGATAGGATTGACCATGATATGTTAAATGGTTTGTCCTGAGATTTCAAGTGACAGACATATTTTGACAATTCTGTGCTGTTGGCGTATGCCTTACTTCGGAAAGATTGGACATGATTTGCATAGCGTGTTTTAAATGTGTTGTCAGTTAGACCGATGTAATGTTTCGCCTCATTGGCATCGCTTGTAACAGTAGCTTTATAGATTATAGATTTAGACTGGCAAGCCCCCTGGAGTGGGCAATTGGTCTTGATGCGGCACTTACATACGTCAGTGGGTTTTCTATCATTGCGCTGGGTGACCCGTTTGTTGTGTGATTTTATAATGCTGCCCATGTTGTGCATGCAACTGTAGCTTAATTTGAGTGTATTTCTGTTATTTCTGTTTTTGGGGTATATATATATATATACATATATATATATATATATATATATATATATATATATATATATATATATATATATATATATATATAAATATATATATATATATATACATAATTTATGTCCACCTTTTGTTTTACCTATGTCGCGTGGCGGGGGGGGGGGGGGTCACCCTGTTTTCGAAATTTGGAATAGGGGGGTCACCCTGTTTTCAAAATTTGGAATAGGGGGGGGTCAGCCAGTTTTTGACATCGGCAAAAATAATCCACCGCCCCCCCCCCAGGCCGAAGAAACTGACCAGTCCCTTACAAATGGATATGTGTGCAAGAAATTAGATTTTAGAATTTCACAGAAATGTTGATTCACCATACACAGTAGTCAATGAGGAAAGTATGATTTTTTTCCAATTCAAAACTATCTCAATCTGTGTATTTATGGACGTTTGATAATTCATTTAAAGAACTTACTTAGACTAGGATGGTTAAAGGTTGATACACCTGTATGTGTGCAAGTAATTGGATTTTGGAATTTCATCAAAATGTCGATTCACTATACTTTGGAGTCTATAAGAAAACTATGAATAATTTTTTTACAATGCTATACAAAATTAATTTGTGCTTTTATAGGAGTTTGATAATTGATACAAATGTACTTGATTCAAATACGGTATTTGAAAGTTCAGATGTTGGCAACAATTATGATATTGGAATTTCACCTAATTTCACTTTTCATGGTACTAGTAGTCTACAGGTAACTTTTGAATAATTTCCCTAACAAAACTTGCAATTTCTCTAATATGTAAGTAATAGGAATTGTTCATTGCCCTCAGTGAGCTAGATTTAACGAAAAGACAAGCCAAAGAGTTGCCTAGTCTAGATGTTCATGTGACAGATAATTATACTTGTGTTCACATTTCACAGTTAAATAACTTCAGAGAATGAAATCATGCAGCGAATCATGTTTATCTCCCTGAATATTTCTAAACACTGAAACTGCTTTCTGACGGGACGGATACTTATGAACATTGCCTGAGGCCCCCCCCCCCCCAGCTGTTTGAAAAATACACGACCCACTCTTTGCAGTTTTCAAATTTAAGATAACCCTCCCCCCCCCCCCCCCCCCCCTTTGCGGATTTTCCCGGTCCACCTCCGGCCGTAATAACTGAACACCCCCTATTGTTTGCATTTGGTACAATGTAAAGAGAAATAGTGCCAAATGTATTAGCATGTCTCCCTTTCATTGAGAAATACTAGGTCACGTCAGCGGCACGTGTTTACCGAAACGAGATACGTCACAGCACATGACCGAGCTTCACCCTTTCTCCACTGTTGTTTCGCTAACAATTGTTATCGATGATCTTTATGACCTATTTACACAGAAAGGGCGATGAACCCGGTAGAAAGGACGAGAGAAAGGGTACAGTGGTCCCACCCAAGCGTATATAGACTCGCTGCTATGCGTGTATCAGGGTTTAATTTATTGCTTCTGCATAGCCACTCTTCGGCATTGTAGCAATAAACTCAATGTACATCTCTGACAGTCAGTATTGGATTGTGAAATAAGTGTGGCGATTACATATGATAAGTCTATGGCAGAGTTCAAATCTAAATTTCGTCTGAAAGTGAATACACAGTCAAAACCTAGCGGATTGAAAGAATTCCAATTTGTAGGGTCCTGAATCAGTTATGACCATGGAGGTAGTCTCTACTACCTCCATGTTATGACTGACACGCACATACACTGTCACATAAACTGTCACATAAACTGTGTTTGTAAATAGCCTGACGATAGACATAGGCACAGTCCCTCTATCCATGGATAGAGGGACTGTGACATAGGTATGTCAGAACACGATCACTGGACAAAGAGTGACCTTGGCAAGCCGACCCACCTAAAAATAGTTCAAAAGAGAGTGACTCGGTTTCGCGCGAATGTTACACTACTAAACACACTTAAACTTGAAATCAAACCTTGCATTTTTTTATTGTTCAGAATTTCACCAGAAATTTGTATTTTGGAAAGTGTAAAGGTTTGAAAGGAATGGAATAATTTGCTACACATGGTAGCGATAATGTACAACCATGGAGGTAATAGAGACCTCCATGGTACAACGTACGTTTATGAGGAGATACTGCAGATACACCCTCACCACCCCTTGCATGTGCAAATAATGGTTTATTCCAAACATGCTCAGTTCCCTGGTTCAAATCGCGATCATAAAGGACAGGTCATTCGCCTGTACTGTAGAAAACGATAGTTTGCATTGAAGTCTGAATTGATAACAAAAGCGGCATTCATTGCTAAGACACGAAATTAGCTTAACAAAGCAGCGCCGGATTCGGATTGTCCATTTAGATCAAGGCTGTAAAGTTTCCCGCCAACCCGACTGATTCCAATTTTTCTCACCTGTATTCCAAGTAGCAGCGAATTTGACTCAGCAGGGGCGCCATATTCTCTTAAATCTTTCGAATCTGCTGGCGGTTTGGTTGACTTTATCAGTCCGATTTCGCCTCGGTCTGTCTCTTTTCCACCGTCATAGTCAGCATAGCCGCCATTCAATTGCAAATCTGCTCCGCCGCTTTTCAGACTCACCAGTAAATTCCCCAGCTCCCGACCAGACAGCTTCCCGTTGGTGCCGTATTCATGGACCAGATAGTCGAGGAACGCCTCGGACAGAGTCAAGTCGCTTTGCATCGACAGTGCTGTGTCATGGCCGCGAGAGGCGTCATCGGTTTTCCAGACGGTGCTGGTCAGCACCGTAGAACTTAAAAAAACCAACGGCAGACAGCTGTAGTACATCATGGCTACTGAAAGAGTTTTCGGCTTGTGGATGTGCCTCGCGATATTCAACATGAGCTTGGCTTTTGGAATGCCTTGCAACACATGTAAAGCTGTAAGATAACTATGGCCGTATTTATTGATTGCTCGAGAAGTTTATGGTCACTGATAACAAAAACAAACGAAACAAGTCCCTCCCAGACCACATTAAAAAGCACACATTCAATGGGTCGGAATGCCATCCACGTGGTTTGCTTCACACCTTCGAAAGAATTTGGGGAGGGGGGGGGGGGCTTGGAGGGGGTGATGATGCCACAACCCCTCCGAACGTTTTCTTTTCTATAATTTTTCTTTCTTTCCTTTGATGTGAATGCAAAACGTAAGCTAATATTGTGCTGGTACTTCTATTCTGGTACTAAAACGGAATCGGAAAAATATTAATCCCTTTGGAATCTGATGGGATGAAACGATCGCTCTGTGTGCTTCTTAGCCTGGACCCTATTCGTCGCTTTTAGCCTTCGTCCCCACTCCGTCTAGTCTCGAGGTCCACTTTTAGCGCCGAAGCATACAAAACAGCTCATTTGAATTGAATGGTCTCCAGGAGAGCCGACGATGTCACGAGCGTCCCTTTGAAAGTCAATCATGTAAAATGTTCCTCTCATGATTGGCCAATGATTAAATGGGTGTTGCTCATAAACTAGCCAGAGAACGCTTAGTTTATGAGCTAGTTTATGAGCAACACCCATTTAATCGTTGGCCAATCACGAGAGGAACATTCGAACTGACTGACTTTCAAAGGGACGGTAGTGACATCATCGGCTCTCCTGGAGACCATTCAAATTCAAATGAGCTGTTATTATGCTATGGCGCTTTAAAGTGGTTTTCGAGGCAAGACGGAGTGGGGACGAATTCAAAGGGCGAAAGCGACGAATAGAGTCTAGGCTTTGAGCGGCTCTCTCTCTCTCTCTCTCTCTCTCTCTCTCTCTCTCTCTCTCTCACTCGCTCTCCAACTCTCGCCTTTTGCATGATTAAGGGGAAATTCTCTAAGCTTGTTTTCGATCGCAAGATTTACTTTGGCTCCATAAAAGCTTCAGTCTTGTGTAAATAACGTCCGCCCAGGAATTCGCAAAATGGGACTGTTGTGCAACAGTCCATTGTTTGTCTTGCACTCTTATCTGTAGACATCACGCGATATATCCATCGTTCAAGCCACAGATTTGCATGTGTTACCTACGGTGGCCACTAGACGTCACACGGAATTACATTATTTTGAAATAAAAACTCTTATTTTTCTAGACAATATCTTTAATATTTATGTTTATTTCTCCGAGACAAACTTTGGATGCAAATGTAATTGTGAGGGACAAAACTCTATTTTTGACGGACTATACTTTCTAATTGCGACGGTACAACTTTAATTTTAGTGGTGCAACTCTTATTACGAGCCCAAAACTATAATTCCTGTGGACGCAATTCTAATTTTAGCACACAAAACTCTCTAATTTGTGCGGGTACAACTCAAACATACTGTACCTGATTTTGTCTTTAAGGAAAGCAATTTCAATTCTGTAAAAAAACACTATTCTTTTTTTGAGTAGATTTTAATATTTTGTAAGAACTTAATGCTTTACAACGACTAATGTTTACTATCTAAATAGATCTTTCCTTTTGCATTTTACAAGAGTAAGTTTTAAATAATTAAAACAAAATTTATTTCTGAAGACTGACCATTTAATCCGTGACGATATTTTTTTAAGAGTAAAATTTCAATAGTAATACTAATAGCTGTGTGATTTCGACGGACTCGCGACTGGCGTTAGCAGTCAAATCCGCAGTCGCGAGTGGTTCGATACACGGCCACCGCTGTGTGATGTGCATTAGAAAAAAGAAGGGCGCAGCATATCTCTCAACGGCCGAAGTAAATTTTAGCTATGGTGGTTTTGGGCGAGATTTCAGCCTTTTTTAACGGGCTGATTTTAACTTCCACGTGTGGTGGAGGGTTTAAAAACGTGAAAATCAAAACCAGCCCGTAAAAGGCATAAATCCCGTCCGAACACACCACAGCTATGGCCTCGAAGCTACCGCTACACGCGCGACTGTGGTCAAATCCAGCGGACCCGGTTCAGTTTCAGGCGAAGACTCTATCAATTACGAATCTGCCGCCAACAAAGCTGTTCGTGCAAAAAGGTGTTCGTGCGAAGTTTTTCAGCGGGCGGGCAAATTTCAAAACTAATCAGCGGGCGGGGAGAAAAAATCTATATTTACTGTGGGCGGGGAAGAAATTTCACCATTTTCAGTGGGCGGGGAGAAAATTTTGACAGTGGGCACCGGAAGATACGTAGAGGGAGGGGAGGCGGCGTGGTTGATAGAACTTGAGGGGAGACTAGCACCTAACTTGGAGGGGAGCAATGTTCCAAGCTATACTGCCAGCTGCTCCCACGGTTTGCGTTGATCTGGGTTGCCTAGCAGGCATCTAGTTGGCAATGGCAAATTTCTGTAGTGGGGAGAGGGCAGAGGGGGCATCAAATGTTGTGGGGAGCGGGGAGCGGGCAAACTATAGATACTGGAGGGCAGTGGGTATCAAAATCTGTGGAAGGGCATATTTTCCGCGTATGCCAGTGGGAGGGCAGTTACGAACAGCTCTACTTTCCCCTCTAAAGTTTGGGTCAAGGTCAAAATACGAAAAATCGGTATATCAGCCTTCAAAACATGTTTTGCGAAATTCATGAAATTTACCAGTTGGCGGCACCTGTATCAATTACGAATCTGCCTTCTCCTCTCAGAATAGATGACTATCACACATCAAAGCTGAGGTTACATAGTTACACAGCAACTGTTGAAAGAACCCCAATGCCGTCCCGTCGCACACCGTCGGCCGTCAGGACTTCGGGGACTGAGGTCAAATAAGCTGGGTCAAAGCACTATCGATTCACCCATGTCTCATCATGTATTCAACACAAAATAACAATGATCTACTCATTCATGCGTTCATTTCCTTTATAATCATTCCGCTCGAGTGGCAAGGGACTGGTCTGCGTGCTCGTAGCCCTACGTACGATGCTGTGTGTTCCCGACGTTATACGGACTGGAGCACACAGCATCGTATACGCAGGGCCAGGCTAGCGTGCCCGTAACGCCAATTACATCAGTCAAGGTTGTCTCGGAGACACTGGGTCATCAAAACTTGGGTGTTGCATGGTTGGATATTTTAACTTCCTACGGCGTTAAAATTGAAATTTTGCGCTTGTCGAAAAAAATTTTTTACTCTTCCCCAAAATTTGTTACTCTCGCTAGAAAGAGTTTGATTTGCATTATAGGTAATTGCGCCCTCGCATGAAATATTTCTCCATTGAACTAAATTGCGCTCTGAAGAACAGTAAGTTTGACTGTTTCATCCTTCCTTTTTCGTTCTTTCTCAGTTAAGTTTTACCACTATGCTTAAATTACACTCATATGTAAAAAATATATCTAAAAGGAATTAAGTTTGTTGTCTACAGAAAATAATTTTGCTCCATTTAGAAAAAAAGTTTTATTCAGTGTATTTTAATTTGCTGCTCTAAGAAAATATTTTTCCATAAAAAAAATTAACATTGGAAAATAAAACTTTTCTTTGAAGAATTTAAGTTTTCTTCTCTAAAGACATAAGGTTATATCATCCATTTAAGTAACACAGTTTAGCCTCAGCGAAAATATTAAACGATTTTGAGTTGGAACTCGTAAACAATTTTACTTCTGTTTTACAAAATAAAATACGCTTTTGAGAAACAAATATTTTGTTTAAAGTTAAAGCTATTGATTACAAGTTAAAGTTTTTTTGTTAAAAGATTTTAAAAAGTTTACCCTAAAAATAAAATTTCACGTACAGAATTAAAAGTTTGCTGTGGAGAAATAAAATTTCTTACAAATATTAAATATTTGTCAAGAAATATACATTTCCATGACATGTAGGGGAGTTGGTACTCTTGAACAATTTTTACTTTTATTTAAAAAAATAAAAAATACTTATGAGAAACAAATATTTTGTTTCAGTTAAAGTTAACTTTATTTTTTAAAAGTAAAAGTTTTTTTGTTCAAAGTGTTTTAAAAAATTTACTCCAAAAGAAAATTTCCCGTACAGAATTTAAAGTTCGCGGTTGAGAAATAAAATTTCTTACAATTATTAAAGATATTGTCAAGAAAAATTAGTGTTTATATTCAAAAGTTATAAAGTTCTGTGGAGTGTAGGGTCCACCGTAGTTACGAGATCAAGTGACCGAGTGCTGTACTGTTGGCGGCGACATATTCTGGTATACGCGTTCCAGAAAGGAGCGGAGGGCATATTTGTAAACATGAGTGGTCGATATCTGTGCGGATGGACTAAGAGTAGATTATGCTTCAAGACAGTAGCCTGACCAATTTGCAAAAGAGGACCTACCTTAGCTAAGATTCGGTTAATTTACATAAATTCGCACAATGGACTGTGGAAAATTGGGGCACCTGCTCGTGCTCATCCCAGTCTAACGACCTTTGCTTGTTTACGTGCATTTACCCAAATTTATACATATTATTTGCATATTTTAGAAAGTTTACTAATTTGGAATATATCTGGCTTGGCTCATCAAAGTTGGCAAAACTTTTTTTGAGTAAATTGGAATTCTATGATATAAAACTCATGAAAGTCCTTTTAGTACTTGAAGATCAGCGAGTTACTAATTTGCATGTTTAGCGAACTTTCCTAATTAGAATCATGAAATCATTTATCTTGACTGACTTGATAGAAGTAGACAAACTGATGTGTACATCGAAGATACTATGATATAATGAAAGTCATTTTGCATTTTACTTCAGCTTATTACTAATTTTGAGCTTTTAAACGAACATTCCTAATTAGATATATCGAATTGATCTAAGTTTATAAAACATGCTACGTATATTAAAGATACTGTGATATGAAATTATTGAAATATTCTCTTGCAATTTAAAATCAGCAAATTACTTATCTGAATTTTCAAAAAACATAAAACATACTATGATATGCTTCTCATAAAAGCCGTTTTTTCAGATGAAGATACTACTATAAAACATTAATTCAAGTCATTCAACAGTTCGCTTCAGTTAATTACTCATTTGCACATTAACTGAACATTCCTAATTAGGGATATATATCAAACTGACCTGTTCAAAGTTGAAATAACATAAAATGGACACTGAAGATAAGATGATATAACATTAACGAAAGCAATTTAGCATTTTGAGATCAGCTTATCACTAATTTGCATATTAAAAGGACTTGATCAATGTTGAACAAGAATAAACACTACGATAGAAAGTAGTAACTCTGTGACTCACATACGAAGAGTGTGAAAGTTTAAATGTTATCTTGACTTTATTTTCAAATAACCCAAAGAAATGAGCGAAAAGCAGAGTAATTCCCATGCCACTTTTTAACATTAAAAGCGAAACGAATTTTCGTTTTTTTTCTTTCTTCTGTTTCAAAAAAAAAAAAGCATCCGGAAAGAAAGAATGAACAATTGCTCCTTCATCCATGTCACCTTAAAACGGGCATATCATGAGCAATATTTTAATTTTGTTTGAAAAACACAAGAATACATTTACAAACAATTTTCTGCTTATTGCTATTTATATGTGTTTGAAAATAACAAGCAAACAGCGACATCGAACAGGCAAGAAGAATAGCCTGTCTTACTATCCTTACCAAAATATATCAATCCCTCTGATATTACTAAAGTTCTTTAAAACAATATAGCCAATAGAATAATAATAATACAATAACAATAACAAGAAATGCTATTTCAATTCATGACTGCCCTAAGTTGTAACAACGAAGTGATTCGTGAATGGTACTCCTTGCAATCTTGATAACAATAAAAAACATGGACGGTCCTTCACTTTCGTCTAAACAGGTTTAACATACGTTTGGTAAATTTTCCATCAAATGCGACAGTGATATTCATTGCCGTTGCTTCAATTAACACTAGCTTACATGATTAAATGAGTTAGGCCTCACGTTTAGATCCAACTGTGGTTTGCTTCATTTCAAAAACTTTTTGGCTGTACTTCTTAAGTCCAATGAATTGAATATTAGTAAACGCTGTAAAGTTTTGCTTCGTAAGAGTTACTCATAATAAAGTAGTACGTAGCAATATAATGTTTATATATATGTATATAAGGTGTAGTGGTACCTGATCAGTACTGCTTGGGGAGCCAAGGAAGTTGACTGTATTGTTTTCAAATCCCCGAAACAGTCGCCTTGGTAGATAACTGATGAACACCTAGGAGATTTTGATGATGTTATATCTTTGGTGCATATTAATTGTTATAAACTAATCCTACTGATGTCATATCTTCATCATTCATATGACACAATCATGGAAAACCAATAATGATCTATTGCTTGAACTTGCATGACGTTACTTTACATCATTGCTGTATTTATTTCCATCCGAGTGAATTTAAACCGTTGAACTACATTTGACTATATATATATATATATATATATATATATATATATATATATATATATATATATATATATATATATATATATATATATATATATATATATACTGAAAATCTGTAGAGTAACTCATGTCATCAAAATGGTCTGTCCCAAGCCCGTTGTTATCAATCGTGGTTTTTCACCTGTTTACATCAAATTGGTTGTGAATAGGTCATGTGAGCAGTGAGATCGGATCTTGAGAACGGTGCAACATCCAGCATCATGTCTGTGAGTGATGAACTTTGAGTCCTTTAATATCCCATCCATTACTGCAGCAAATTATTCAAATCGTGCTCGTACACACCCAGGACAAACATTACGCACCAACCTGTCAACAAACCGAGGTTCTGCAGGATGAAGGTTGTCATCAGTGCACGAACAGATTTTTTGCCTTCTTTCTCCTCAGCCGTGTTAATTTCAGGTAACTGTGGAAAACAACAAGTGATCATCATAAAGATAATATCTATGAAGACACGAGATGACTGACATTAAAGAAATGAAAAATAGGCAAGTCAGAAGAACTAGGTAGAAAAATTCATAAGGAAAATAAAGTTTCCATAAAATAGGGGAGATAGAATATGTATAGCATGTCAAACAATTATGTTTGATTGGAGAGTAGATTTTACAACTCCGAATATTGTAAACGTTTAAGATATATATATATATATATATATATATATATATATATATATATATATATATATATATATATATACATACATATATATATATTACATATATACATACATACCTCAAGTACAATTTGTGTTTTTATTGAGGACGCTCTGTATACTTCGATGCATATATATATATATATATATATATATATATATATATATATATATATATATATATATATATATATATATATACAGATTACTTCAAGTACAAAGTAATGAAATCTATTACTTAAGTTTCATGCATCTTGCAATCCTCAGACAGAGTGAGGATTGCAAGGTGCATGAAACTTAAGTAATAGATTTCATTACTTTGTACTTGAAGTAATCTGTTTATTTATAACGCTCTGCTTTTTGCATTGAGCACTGTATTTTCCCTCGAGGACATCTGTATACTTCGATATATATATATACACACACACACACATATATATATATATATATATATATATATATATATATATATATATATATATATATATATATATATATATATATATATAAAGGAAAGTCTCATCCATGCAGTAGCTCTTTGAAGGTACAAAGTCACTGTCTTTTGGTATTATGTTATTTTCTTATATATTCTCGTCTACTCATTTTATTTTATGAACCAATATATGCTATATTGCTAGTCATCCGATCGCCATTTTGTGATAATATAATATAAGGTTTACATCAGAAATTAAGTCATCAGGATAATTACATTTTATATGTACAAGCAAAGCGTAGTTGGGCTCAAATAGTTGGTAATTCAATATATATATATATATATAAATATATATATATATATATATATATATATATATATATCAATAGGCAGAAGAACATATATTACTTCCAGTATTAAACACAAATCACAGAATAAAATTGAAAGAAAGCCGGTATGCCCCATTTATAAATGGAACTACATAGTTACTTTCAATATAGTGATGATAGGCGTACACTTTCGTCGTTAACAATAAATATATAATTTTTTTTAAATCATAAGAGCTATTGACTATCATAGAAACAGAGATAGCTTGCCAAACCTACTCACCATATCGACAAGGGATATGTAGAGAAACATCCCTCCAGCGATGGCAAATATCCACGATGCACCCTGTACGAGCTCAGATAACAAAATTCCAAACACCAGACCCAAATAGCACATACAGGCTGAGAGGAAGTTGAAGAGCAGGGCTCTCTTCAATGGCATTCCAGCGTTCAACAAAATGGCAAAATCTCCTGCAAGGTCGTAAAGCTTATACGTTAATAGGAACAACATTTTGGAGAGAATATAATACCCATATATATATATATATATATATATATATATATATATATATATATATATATATATATATATATATATATATATATATATATATATATACCCTCATGGGATATATATATATATATATATATATATATATATATATATATATATATATATATATATATTATATATATATATATATATATATATATATATATATATACACTCAATTTTTACTTCAAGAAGGAGTAGCTTCCGGCAACAGTAGTTTGAAGGATGGTACTCAGTCCTTAATTTGCAGAGCCTGATGAGTGTAACTTTTGAAAATACTACGTATGAAGTTTTTTGCTTTTATGGACAGTTTATTTACCTAGTTCGTGAGGGAGTTCTTCGCAAACAATGGCAATGCATATGCTGATGCCTCGTACAACGGCGACAGAGAACGCTGCACCAATGGCAAGTCCGTCGATGAAGTTATGCAGACCATCTCCAAGGATAATCATATATGCTACGGAGGCAATGCTTTTGTCAGTTGCAAGTTCTGTATGAGCACATCCCTTGTGTCCATGGACATGGTCATTGTGTTCGGATTTGACATCGACATTGTTATTCCCAGCGTTTACCCCAGAGACTTTCGCTTTCTGCAAAGCAAGAACTAAACATTAACTTTCAAGAATGTGCCTAAATGGTCATTTTAGAGAGAGAGAGAGAGAGAGAGAGAGAGAGAGAGAGAGAGAGAGAGAGAGAGAGAGAGAGAGAGAGAGAGAGAGAACTGATGTGTACTTGTTTGTTGGTATTTTTTTGTTTGTTTACTGTGATTTGTTTATCGGCATCCTAGTTTGCATACCGGGAAACTCTCAAAGTACTCGTCAGAAACAACAAATGTTGAGTGAATGCCATTTCTGTTTGTGACACCTTCAAATACCTCCTATATGTTCCTAATGGGAGCTAGTCTTTTGTACCAATGCCCGCCTTTGTTCATTGGTGTACATGCTTATTGCATATCTGGGCGTTGGGTCGATATGTCAAGAATGGCTTAATTTGTTAATACTTGAGGCTTGCAGGGCGATTAAAGCAGTGTTCTGCCACATGAAACCAGTGGTGGCAAGATTGCAAAACCGTCAGTACAATTTATAAGGCCAAAGTTGTCATTTGTTATTACTGCATACCTGTGTAAGGTACTATCCAATTATGGCCACACGACGGACATAACTTCGTTTCAATCTTCGTGTCGTAAACTATAAGAAAGATATGTGTATACAGGTACACCTACGACCTACAGAATGACTTAAGTTTCAATCTGAGTTTGTTTTTATTTATGATCCAACATTAGACATTTATATCTTTAGACAATACAAAGACAAGCGTTCTTCCATTTTTTTCTAACTTTGTAGAAGAAAAGTGAATCAGTATTTACGTAGGTGCGTATAGTCGAACTCTCAGACATTGTTGTCGCCTGTCACTGCTTTTTCTCATTTCAAATTTCCAAAGTAGAGTTAGCGAGGGATGGGGCCATTTTGAATGCAATAATCAATAAATATTAAGTGATTTATTTCTCTAATACCAAACTTTGTACAGTGACTTCAGATTGTTATATTTCGTTTGGAAAATGAATAATTAAATTTTCGTTTTTTTAAATTTTGAACAAAAGTTTAAGTCTTTCAATTTAGAGGCACGCTTCAGTAAGACCATCAGATGACCGTTTTGATGATACACATATTTTAAAAACAGATTTCTCAGAAGTGACATGGGGCGATTACGCTTTTGCATGCATATATTAGATGTGTTTATCTGTTACATTTTACCACATTACGTTGCCTTTCAGAAGTCTCAAAAATTAAATGGATTTTCGACTAGTTTGTTCCGAATCGGCAGAAATTCAATGTAATTAAATACACGGATCCGACAGTTGAAACGCCTAAATGTTACTCCATAAAATGAAATAAGTTGTAAATATAAATGAACAAATGGTAAGGTTTGCAATGACAGCTGTGTAGTTGTGTGAAAATGGCTAATGCAGTGAAATGAAAACAGTGAGATTATGTCTCCCATGTAGGAAATAGCATTGTAACACACACAATATTCAAATAACACGATTGGAACTAATTTGGGATAATTGGATGATGAAATAATGTCTGCAAAATCTGCAAATTATGCTCATCCGCTATTCTCTTTAAGTTAAACATTTGTTTTTATGAGTAAATTTTAATGCTGCAACATTCAGCCATAGGGCACCTAACACTTTCGAGAAAGTTGAAAAATATGAAAATCTAGTCATCCAAAGTTAGTTCCAATGAACACACCTCAACAAGCACGATAGGAGAGGTAAATCAACATGCCTTCACTCTCCATATAAGCACCAATCCCTGATGAATTTACAATGAGAGTGCATGTTTGTTTCTCTACTGGTCATGCAATTCAACCAAGTAATGGAATAAATATGAGAATGCAAATAAAACACAGAGATTGTTAGCAGGGTGAACGTACAGGCCTGCAAAGTTGGAACAAGAAGTAATAGCGATAGCGTGAGTACTATGAAAAAAAGCAAGCTTAAACCCGGTTCTATTTTTCAGAGCTAAAATGAAACAAAAAGCAGCGATATCGGGCTTTATTTGCAAATTACTTATAGTTACTCCAAACGAGTTCTTTTGGATGTGGCACCATGGCCTTACTACACATCTAGGACACACATCTAAAGGACATCGTCTTTAACACACCTGTGGTGACACTTGCGTGCCCTGGGGTCCGTTGCTAACAACTGGCGAGGAGTCGTCATCGCCTTGGTAGGCGTAATTGCGATGTGCTGATGCCTCAATGACGGGATCAACAATTTTGCCCCTTCCAGGGTGATCATCCTTTGCTGTAACTGAATGCATGCTCAGTACGTCTGTCGAGTACACCGGATTGTTTCCCTCAGTCTTTCGTGCAGAGCTTTTCTATGCGGTGTGATAGTACCAAAATACAATGTGGTAAGCTTAGCTTTGAAGTCATATTACCCTTAACACGGGCAGCCGCAGAGAAATAAACATTTGTATTATTATTCCAGTGCTGGTATGTGCAACTATACAGAGAAGTCGTTATTTGTGCCTATTACTTCTTATGTTTCTGTTATAGTTCAGGAACACAAAAGCAAAACTTAACGACTGAGTATTGTTTTCGCTCGTTTCTGCGTCAGAAGATATAAACAATTGTAGAAGGTTTCTCGACTCTCTAAATGCATTCGGTTCAAAACCATAACTCCAGTCTGACAGACAACCTTCCACGTCAATCCTTGTCATGTGACCGTGACTTTTGATAAACTTTTTCTTATGAGAAGTACAGTTTTAGTAAGTCACATCAGGTGGCCCCTGGAGCAAAAACTAGAAGATCACAAAATAATGAAGATAACGATAATGATGATGATGATGATGATGATGATGATGATGATGATAATTGTAGTGGTGGTAGTATCAATGATGAAGGTGATGATGATTATAATGGTCATGATAAAACGAATATGACATTTATATATTATTATTTAAGGTAGAACGCACGTCGGGGACAGACTTTCGGACTCTCAAACTTTTACAATTTTCTCCTGATATACCACATATGGGGGTTCATTATAAAGCTCTTGGTGAAATAAAAACTTTTCCTCGGCTTAGTTTTTTGAAATTCGAAAATTTTTATTTTTCTCCATAGAGTTAATACAGGGATGGCAGCCATATCGAATTTCTAACATCGGGAAATCTTGGGTAATTTGTTTCTCTAGTACCAAAATTTGCATGGTAACCCCCTATTTTTATTCTTGATTTTGAAAGAGATTGATTGAGAGATTCCTTTAGGAAAGTTAGAGCAAAGTGTTAAGTCTTTCACTTTCGAGGTGCATACTACCGTAAGTATTATGATTATAGCTATTATTTTATTTTATCATCATTTGTTGTTGTTATTTAAATGCCATTATTATTGTTATTGTTATTATTGTTATGATTATTATTATAAATTGTTGTTGTTGTTGTTGTTGTTGTCGTTCTTCCATTAAAAAAGAGTTTGGTATTGACTATTATTGTGTGATTGTTAATAAAAGTTATTTTCTCAAATTTAATGCAAAGAGTAAGGAAAGCTTCCCGGCTTATTATTCGAAAATCGAAAAATGCAACTTTTCTCCATCGACTTAACATAGGGATGATCAACATGTTGAAATTCGAAAATGTTCGGCATTTGTTTCTCCAGAACAAAACTTTGCATGATAAGCCATAAAACATAACTCCAGTCTGACAGACAACCTTCAACGTCAATCCTTGTCATGTGACCGTGACTTTGGATAAACTTTTTCTTATGAGAAGTACAGTTTTAGTAAGTCACAGGTGGCCCCTGGAGCAAAAACTAGAAGATCACAAAATAATGAAGATAACGATAATGATGATGATGATGATGATGATGATGATGATGATGATAATTGTAGTGGTGGTGGTGGTAGCAATGATGAAGGTGATGATGATTATAATGGTCATGATAAAACGAATATGACATTTATATAATATTATTTAAGGTAGAACGCACCTCGGGGACAGACATTCGGACTCTCAAACTTTTACAATTTTCTCCTGATATACCACATGTGGGGGTTCATTTTAAAGCTCTTGGTGAAAAAAAAAAAATTTCGTCAGCTTAGTTTTTTGAAATTCGAAAATTTTTATTTTTCTCCAAAGAGTTAATACAGGGATGGCAGCCATATCGAATTTCTAACATCGGTAAATCTTGGGTAATTTTTTTCTCTAGTACCAAAATTTGCATGGTGACCCCCTATTTTTATTCTTGATTTTGAGAGAGAATGATTGAGCGATTCCTTTAGGAAAGATAGAGCAAAGTTTTAAGTCTTTCATTTTCGAGGTGCATACTACCGTAAGTATTATGATTATAGCTATTATTTTATTTTATCATCATTTGTTGTTGTTATTTAAATGCAATTATTATTATTATTGTTATTATTGTTATGATTATTATTTAAATCGTTGTTGTTGTTGTTGTTGTTGTTGTCGTCGTTCTTCCAATAAAAAAAGAGTTTGGTATTGACTATTATTGTGTGATTGTTAATAAAAGTTATTTTCTCAAATTTAATGCAAAGAGTAAGGAAAGCTTCCCGGCTTATTATTCGAAAATCGAAAAATGCAACTTTTCTCCATCGAGTTAACATAGGGACGATCAACATGTTGAAATTCGAAAATGTTCGGCATTTGTTTCTCCAGAACAAAACTTAACATGATAAGCCATGATCTTATTCTTGATAAATGTATAAAAAATGGCTTTTTAAAAATTGCCTTGAGGGCAGGTTGAACAGGAGGTGAAGTCTTTCATTTATTAGGCGCTTACTTACTAAAGTCACAGAAAAACATAGACAGAGTAGCAACACTTGCATGCCTTTTGTTCCATGGTCGTCTCGGTAGACTATTGGCTTTTCATATTAAAATGAGCTCCAAAGGTGTTAAACTTCTTGGAGGCTTTGTTTGTGGTTGATGATTACACGAGATTATGCGAAAAATACGACGAGATGGCATCGTACTGCCAGTTGCGTAGCAACCATAGTTACTTTGTGAGCTCTCAGGCCAGAAACACTGCTTCATGCCAATCAAAACATAACACGGCAGCAGTTTCATAAACATGTCCTTCCTTGACGCACGTGTAAAAGAGGGTACGACTGACCGTAAACCATTGAGTAAAACCAGACAGTATCGATAAAAGACTTTCAAATTTGGTTCAAACACACTCATTATATATTCATAAAAATATGAGAGGAATTTTTAAAACGGTAAAACTCGTTTTCCTTAAGCTAAAAACACTCCAGTTTTCGCCAGCACGTCAATTCTGCTCAGCACCACACGACAACAACAACACAAACTTTGCCAAACATACTTTTGCTTAACAATTGGCGAAAATCTGAAAACAACCGAAGGATCATGGTCGGCACTCTTCGGAAAAGAGAGGCGAGAGCAACCTGGGGCGAGGCGAACATGGATGGGTTACGTAACCGCTTCACGCCTTAAACAATACCCGTTGCCACTCTCTCTATCTTTCTCTATGCTAAAGTTACTCAAGTTAGCGCATGCGCCCTGTTGAAAAAAGAATAGAGCTTGTTGAATGATTAAATTAACGAGATATCGCAAATGGAGTAGGATTTCCGTTTTCAAAGCTACTACTGTCTGCCTTGGGATTATCACATAGTATGGCATGATAATAACCTGAAATACTGCAAGGTTCAAAGTAATAAGGCATGTTAAACTAAATATAAAGGTTATATTAAATTATAGAATGAAAGAGTGGCACTGAATAAGCACGTCAATATTAGCTTGATACCGATGCTAAATCATTTAAAGTTATTCTTAATATAATGAATTGAAATATTATTTGTATATGAATATCTGGTATTGCATTCCTGTGAAATCCTAAGAGGGTTACCGGGACACGAAAAAACTCGAGAGTAAGAAAAAAAGAAATTGGAGTTGTAGCAGTGAAGGTTAGTAACGGTGAAATGTAAGTATGTAAGTCGATAGATAAATATATTTTTGTGCGAAGAATATCTCCCAGATTTCGTGGACAAATTCCATCTGGAAGAATTAATTTTCATAATTAATGTGACTAAATAATGCAAAAACGGTTAAGATGCTCTCATGATAACGAAAACTATAGATGTCAGGACGTGAGTGTCATTATGTGATCGGTATTAACAATTCGAAGATGTACGTGAGTGAGAAAATGTGTAAGGTGTTAGTAATTCACCATGAAACCCATTAGCGAACAATCTACTTTTCAGCATTAAAGGTATACTGTCACCTGTTCCAATTTTGCCACAGTTACCATGGAAAGAGAAAATCTAACCTATCACAGATTTTAAGTGGATGGTGGCTTTTTAAAACACAGCACCCTCACGTGGGCACTATGAATACCAAGGAACGCCCTTTTGACCATATATCGACAAATTAAGATTACAGGTGACTGCATACCTTTAAAGAGTAAGAGTGAAGAAAGGGTGGTTCTGTTAATGTAATCTTTATATTTATATATGTACCAATCACCATAAAAAAGAATACGACCCTAAGGAAAGATTGAAATCTCATACATATGCGTGACAATAGAATCTTTCAAGCTTACCAGTTGCAAATACAGGAAATTTATGCCTTTGACATGTATAATTGTTATAATTACTTCGCTGCTACCATTCAGCGTGAATTTATCACAATCTTACCCATATATCAAAATAAGATGTTACATCTAGGAATTAAAATCATCGCAATCTTTAAAGAAAAATAATAAATTGTTGATTTTTTCTGCAATTTTTCTGAACATCCCTGCCTTCAATTGTCTGTTTTCGTATGTTTCTAAAGTTTAATTGCAGTAAATGCTGGGCATTTAAAGTGCTGTAGTCGTCGCGCTGCGCATGCTCCCGAGGAGGGTCCCCCTGTTGAAAACGTATGCCAACAAACTATCAATGACCGGGCTCTAGTCTACGACATAGCTAGCAAAGACGACAGCTTTTATTTCAAGAGGCCCAACAGGAGTAAAATGGACAATAACGCAAGCGACAGAAATCTACAGCTCACAGAGTGCCCGCCGCAGCAAGAATAATCTGTTCCGTGGTCTGCATGAACGTCCGTGTCAAGAGAACCACGTATATGGCGCGCTACACTTGGCTGTCGAGAATCCGACTTCACTACGAAGTTTGTCCCTTTTTGTTGTGCAAACGAGAATTCCGAGTACAGGTGTATGAAGTCAATTCAAGCGAAGGACCTGTGAGAGATCTTTTTGTTATGCGGGGTTTTCTCATTTGAACGAGGATTCAGACCTACCTGGCAATCAGGAGGTACAACAACGAAGTTTGCGTAGCATCGGTAGGCCTACACTTGGCCGTTGGATCACTGTCATGACCGTTGTAGCTCACAAGATCTCTCGACACGTCCCTATGTGTAGCAGTGCAATTTTCCTGTCAAATGCCGTGAAAACCCTCTCGTTTTGTCTATTCTTTCCTGTCATGTGACTATTTCTTGTCTCACTAGAAGAAGTTAGCAATGGTGATCAACAGTGGGTCGTCGGTCAAGTCGTCGCAGGGCCGGTACATTGTCGGACCAGATTCTCTCGAAGGGGCAGTGGATAATTAAAACATGCGCACGGTAAACGAAACGAAGTGCTTTTGTCCTCAACCCCCTCCCCTAAACGAAAGTTTGGAAGTGCGAAAATCCAACCAAGCCTCATTCTGTATCTGCATCCAAGAATCGGAGATTACTTCGCTATGAAATCACGCATACGCTACCCACACATCCCCCATACCCCTCAATCTCTGTTCAGTGCCAACCCAACAATGACGAAACCAATAGAAAGAAATGAGACAGTGTATCCAAAACGATTGTTTCGTTATTTTACTCGTGCACTGATTCAATTGTATTTCATGCTGGTGTTGCGCCGGTGCCGTACTGGCCTGGTACACGACAAACAATGTAGCGTCACATTTTGCGATACAGAAAATCGTGTAGTGCTCGAGATGTTGCAAAAGGAAAACTTGAAGTGCAATTTTTGAGCACGGTAATCGAAATACAGCCAAACCCCCTTCCTCTAACACAGAAGTTACGTTTACCGTGCGCGTGTTTTATCCACGGTCACTAGTATATCCGTGTACGTCACCGAGGTGACTGTCTCCGTTATCTAAGCAACATCATCTCCAGAGTCCTGCTCCAGCTTGCCGATCATGGTCTATGTAATTTCTGTGTGAGGCATTGTGCTTTGTTGCTGCCCTATGTATATAAACAATGTTGATCATTTTAGTGATGTATTTTTACTGTGCTGTACATAGCATTGTGTACGACCAGCGTGACCGCGCGCGATCAAACCCATTTGTTCACTGTGACTGCGTGCAGTAAACTCAGCGACATAATGTGCCGAGTGTAGTGTCTCAATGTTCGTAGCCTTACATGAGTTTATAAATAAATACACCACTGAAGTTCGTTTCCGATCTTAATATTTTACTATTGCATGATGTTGAGTCTTACAGAGGCGTTAACAAAGTGAGGGACCGCTCCCATCTCACTCCGACTGAAGTTGAGCAGACTTATGTTTCCAAAACTTATGTTTGTCAACAAAAAAGTCGCGCATGCGCAGCGACACGACCACTGCCCTTTAAAAGTATAAAAGTTAAAAGTTGACCAACTCAAGCATGCGTATTCATGACCAGATCACATTTATCGATCGTTTAGTTTAGACCGTGCTTCACGCTCTGTGCCTTACCTTCCTCCTATTCATCACCATTTTCATAAACTTTTCAGTCAAGAAGAAGAGATATATGCCACCAAGTACTGTCAAACTCTTCAGGCGCCCTGTTAGGTCAGGATGGTTTCCAGTTGCCTGTGAACAAGTGTATATTATAAAGAATGAATACAACAAGCAGAAATGTGTACCGATAGATCATAGCTAAATATTCTACTATTTAGGCTTACAAGTTTTATATTTTGGCTCAAATCAAATGACTAATTTATTGCTTCTTTTGACGTAGTTTGTAATTTTAAAATGCTGCGAAGTAAAGTGCAAATACCCGCATTATAATAATTTTTTGGGTGTGCTGTATTAATAAGTTGACGGATTGCTTCATAACGTCATACTTTCCGTAACAGATTTTCGATAACCGTCGAGCGACAAATTTAGCAAATCTTAATATTTGAACAAGTACATTTTAGGAGACAATTTCCAATTTCGCAAGCTGGTAGATAAATACAATATCTCTCTTCGACAAATGATCACTGATGGCATCGGTGACATGGGGCCTTAGTTAGTGACCACTGCCTATCTGACTTACAGATTGATATCTGGCGGGTGCCGTATGTGGGGCAGGATGCGCTTACTATTTTCGAAACACCTGACATCACTTCTTGGTCTTTTGGCCAGAGGTCCATATATCTTTCTTTCATGAATTTGACTTTGTTTGTGTACCGTCTATTTACTGTCTGTTCTGTGCTGTTTTGTGTCTATGTTTACAACTATTGTCTTACAAATTCTGACCTAGTGTTATCGGATTATGGATTGGTATGGTTGCGATTATTTTTCCAATGCATCACCAACTTCAATAAAAGTTACACATTTTGGTCAATTGCTTTATATTAATGTGCAATCTATGTTCATATTGGCATTTTTGTGTTCAAATGGTGTGCGGTATCTGTTCAATGCAGTCACGCATGATCTCGTGATTTCTCGCAGATGGTATGTTCAAAGTGGCTATATATAGGGAGCTGTACCCTTTTCACTCTCACCTCTGGAATAAGATGCATTAAAGCGCCACCTGAAAGACTTCCAACAGCAAGGCAGATCAAAAACATCAGCAAATTTTGGAAGATTTTCTTCTTCATCAGGGGGATGACGAATGCACCTACCAGTGAACAACAGCTGATGATGGTAACACATAGAAATCCGTAGCCCCACGCTGAAAGCAATGGATGTGAAAAGAGAAATGCGTTAAATCCTTAGCTGGTGCCTTCCGAGGATAAACGGTATTTCGTCGCATTGCATGTTATGGTACTGAATCGAATTGAATGGGATGGAATGGCGTTGATATGGTTTGGAATAACATGCCATGGCCGGTACGGTTTTGTACACGAGATGATATTCCATTGTATGATTCGGTACGCTATGAGATGTAATGCTATGCTATGCTATGGTGTGATATATGATACGGTATGCTATATGGTGTGGTACGGTATGGTACGATGCTCGGCAGTATTTTATAAGTGGTGTAGCCAGTTAGCAATGACATCAAAGGTGTGTTTACTTATGGGAATGAGGTAACAAGTTAACGTTCTAAAATGGACGACAAGATATTTTCCATATCTCTATCTATCTATCTATCTATCTATCTATCTATCTATCTATCTATCTATTTTGTATTTTGTCATCTTTTAGGAACTGATACAGTAAGTATAAAGGAGAGAAGTTCTTCATTATTAGATTAACCGATACTCCTACCGGGCCTCGAACCCAGCAAAAACTAAACTGTCGAACTTTGTGAAAGTGATTCGAAAGAGTGTAATAATTGATTTCATTTAAACTTTATTAGTTAGTCGGTGACGCAATTATTAGGCGTCCACGTTATGCGTACGGTGATTTTGACATCAACGTTTCTTGGCGACACGACTTGTAAAGTTGTACCCTTTAGGGTACGACATGACAAGGTTATGGTATGGTATTGTATGGTATAGTTTGGCATGGGATGGGATGGGATTGGGATGGTATGGTATCAGATTGGGTAGGGATATGATTGCATTGCACTGTTGCGTTGCACTGCTTTGCTGTGCGTTGTGTTCTGTTGCAATGTTATCAAGGTTAGGGGTGACAGGCGAAATGGTGGAAATAAGTGCAAAGTACATACTTTCCGCTTTTGAAGGAGGGGTTAAATTTGTTGTATTGTCTCCTTCGTCGTGGCCATGGCCATGTCCATGATCATGGTGATCATCGGCACTTCTAGCAGCTCTCTGCAACCATACTCTTTCAAACAACAGGTCATCTTCCTCCACACGTCCATCCTCAGTGTCAGTGACACCATTATTGATATTCAAATCGTTATTATTCCCAGTAAAGGCGGCATTATCAGACACGGTTGATCCGTCGCCGTTACTTTCAACGCTGCAGCCAATCCCTATCTGCTGCAGAATGGAGGGACACATCTCGGATATCTTGGTTGGGTCAATGTCAGTGTTTGGTTCCAGATTGTGAATTAGCATAATTTCGGAAGTAGAATAGCACTGAAATAAAAAATGCATTCGTGTAATCACGTTGAGCTATAACTATGCGACTCTTATATTAATGGCAAATAAAACGAAACATTATCAAAAAAATTAAAATTCAATTTTTCGGAAAATTTCACTGTAGGCGAATTATTTCGCAAAACAAATTATTTGACCCTCCACCATATATGCAATGTCGTCGATTCGTAAAGAAAAAACTGTAGGATTACATTATTAAAGGTAAATTTTAAGATTATACAGATTTTCGTACCAAAATATTCCTAAAATGAAAAGGTGCATGAGTTTTGCTTGCTTCATGAACAAATGGATCTTTCTATCCCGAAAAAAGATAATATTTGCGTTAAAAAGTATTTGTTAAATCCTTCTCTCTTCCTATAGCTGTGGTGAGAAGTCAACTTTTTACACACAATGCATTTCGATTCCTGTAGTTTGCCCCCAGCACAAGACAGACTATATTTGCAGAAGCGTCCCTTACAGTGGTTCTTCTAACATTGGCCAGTGGTACTTTTTAATTCTTTAAACGCAACTATTTAAAAAGAAACGTTTTTGTTTCTGAACTGGCCATCGAATTCAAAAATAAATCTGTCGACGAGATTGAATCGTTGTGTTATGCCGAGATACTTGATGAATTGTCTATATCGATACAGTGTGATTAATGTTTTCATATAAAATTTTCTCTTCCGTTTCCAAACTCGCAGCCTTCTCACAAGTGTAAATTTCGTTGTCATGTTTTACTCGTCTTTTGTTATCAGATGATCGGCAGTGTTAAGATTTAACTCTGAACATCTCTAAAATTTCGACTCATTTCCCGAACTGTTTTTAACTTCTAGTGTACTGATTGTCAACTGCCT
The DNA here is from genome assembly GCF_041260155.1 of Ptychodera flava. NCBI lineage: Eukaryota > Metazoa > Hemichordata > Enteropneusta > Ptychoderidae > Ptychodera > Ptychodera flava. The sequence goes on along the minus strand of NW_027248277.1, from coordinate 11,781,235 downwards.
TGTTCCATTCTTATTTCAATTTGCATACTGTAGACAGTACGCACTACCAGCCCGACATTCACACTGATCTACTTGCGACCAGGCATCACAACCAGCATAAGACTTTGTAATTTAGTGTTATTATTTATAATGCTCTGCTTTACCATCGACCACTGTAATCCCTCCACACAAACATACACACAGACACATACACACAGACACAGACACAGACACAGACACACACATATATATCATATATCTATATCTATATCTATCTATATATATATATATATATATATATATATATATATATATATATATATATATATATATATATATATATATATATATATATATATATATATATATATATATATATATAAAGCTTACAGATTTACTGGTGGCAAATTTAAGTGGTCGATGTTAATAGCAGAGCGTTATGTGTGTGTATGTATATATATATATATATATATATATATATATATATATATATATATATATATATATATATATATATATATATATATATATATATATATATATATATATATATATATAATATATTATATATAATATTATATATATATATATATATATATATATATATATATATATTATGTATATGTGTATGTGTGTAACACAAATTACTTCAAGTAGACAGAAAGTAAAAGAAAGTAATAATATCTGTATATCTGTTTAACTTAAGTTTCATGCATCCTGCAATCTTCAGACAGAATGGAAGAGCTCTTAGTTCTTCTTTCTCATTCATATGTTTTGGACGTACCATTCCTTTTGTAGGTGGTGTCAAAATTTGGTATGGCGAGTTCGATAGATGTAGTCGATCACGCTAAGATCTGTGTGGCAAGGGTTGACATGAAACTGCTGTGAACGGCCGATACATGGTATTGTATATATTATACTTTTTGTCTGATCCAAACGATTCGCTGAAGTCAGCAAAAAATCGTTAGGCCGGGCACTGAAAACTCTGCTTCATCAGAAATAGTGATTCCGCTTTGATGGATTGCCAGTAATGGGTGTTTTATTGATATCGTTTGGATTGCAAAGAATGTATGCTGCATTACACACCTTTTGTCTTATGGTTTTCGCTTATCATTTTAGAATATTACACACACTGGATATACGATGTAATTCATTCTGTTAATTCTTGTTATATTTGTCTAAACTTTTGATTATTGATTATTCTCACAAAAAGGTGGCAAAATGTATATCTAACATTTGTTAGGGAATTTACTGGCCTCTCAGCACCTGTGAAAATGTCAGCAACTTTGCGCCTTGTTACTTTCACATTCTAATACCGAGCTCATAATTTTTTGCTCTGACTGTACAGTCTGCGTTACTAGGCCGTTGTGTGCTACTCTAGCCAACAATCGTCGCAGGTTCAGGGACTGCGCTGCATGTTCCTTGCACTCACAAGTTATCACAATCACGACACCGGTGGCGCTAAGACTTCAGCCGCATTTTGTCGTGAAACTAAAGAGCATTTCCATTTCCGCCCCAGTCATACCACCAAAGTTATGAAAGACCAGAGGGCTGTTAGTATACTTTCTATCGATTGTTTACCCATCAAAACCCCCTTTGGTTAATATGTTACGCAACTCTCTTTACCTTCTTTTCAATACCCGTACTTCTTTGTATCTCATTCGTTTTCACATCTCTCTCCCTTGGGCTCTCTCTCTCTCTCTCTCTCTCTCTCTCTCTCTCTCTCTCTTCTCTCTCTCTCTCTCTCTCTCTCTCTCTCTCTCTCTCTCTCTCTCTCTCTCTCTCTCTCTCATCGTATGGTTACTGCTTTTGTTTGTTTTTCTATCGAGTCAACGAAATCACTTGCTACTGATCCAACCAGAGTAACATCTTATTATAGCTATTATAGTGGTGAAAAGCGTACCAGAAACATGTTTTGTCTTACCTTTGTCGTTTCTTGCTCTTGAATTGGTTTCTTTCGCCCAATGACGTCATCGTCGTGTTTCCTTCCCTCTTCGTTACCGTAAGCGCTGTTAGTCTCCGGTTTTGCCCCTCTTGAATTTAAACTCCCTAAGAGATTCCCAAATTCCCGAACGGACAGCGTACCATCGCTTCCATATTTTTCAATCAAAAGGTTTAGAAACTCTTCCGGAACGGGGAGTGGGCTTTGTCCCGTCAACGCACCGTTGTCAGCAAGGGTAGCGTCACTGACTTTCAGGACGGTGGCTGCCGACGCCGATGAGCGTACAGAAACCAGCAGTAGACACAGCACATAAAGCGAAGCCATGATTGCAAAGGTGATTGGCGATCTTCTGTACATCGTGGTGGGTGAATCGTGCACACACGCCCAGACGTTAATTCATAAATATTCATTAGGTATGCAAATCGAACAACAAAAGGTATAAAAACTGTCATTTAAAGAAAAAGCTGTAGGAGCACCCTGGACGATCGTCGTTGGATAATGTGTCTAAGCACAATGCTAACACCACAGTCTCTCTATTCATACGAACCGTACGAGGCCATCTTCTTTGTTTAACAAACAGCTAGGCCTTGCCATTTGCACAGACCGAGTTTCGGCATCACAATATCACCGTCTTTTTCATACGATTTGAATCTTTTGGTAGTTCTCACAGTAAATGTGTCTAGACAAATCTTTACTGGCGCGATGTCGCACACTTTCAGGAATGCTGTCCTCATTTGTCCCCAAAACGTGTGCAAATAAGTTACGCGACGTATTTCAATGGGTTGAAGTTAAATCCGACCTCGAAGATTTGACGTAACGATATTTGCAACTTCCGTGATCCCTGGTGCATAAATCATTTGGATTGAAAGGGTCAATTGGGTCGGTCCACTTTTAACAGGGGCTTTTACCCTATCTTAACTTCAATTCTAAAATGCATGGCACAAGTTATCTGATGAGCAAATTATGTCAAAAAGGAAAAAAACGCAAAACGGCACTGTCAGTAGAATTAAAGTAGTACGCCTCACCGTGCAAATTTTTATACTAGAGAAAAAAATTACCCAAAATTTACCGATATTTAAAATTCGTAATAACCGCTATCCCTGTGTTAACTCAATACGGAAAATTACAATTTTTGATTTTCAAAAAACTAGACGCCGACTATTTAAAAACCATAATTGTTTGTCGCTATTCAACTCCTAGATGGCCTGTAGCAGTTACTTTTTATGTTTTTTCCTGTTTCATTTTTATGTCAGGGGCAAGTTCGCGTGCTACTCCCAAAAGCGCGCCAAAATACGCTGCACTCCGCCCACATTGTGCAAATTGCACCGTTATTGTTCACAGGTTAATTCTGGTCCAGACTGTAGAATTCAAATGTAAACAATACGGTGCGTTCCACGCTCAATAGACAGTAGCGGGGCCAGTTTCCCTCTCAGAGACCTAGAGTATGCCTTTACCGCCTACATGCCCCTGTAATACCGTCTAGGATTCTACACGTATAGACCGAGTTGACAAGCTATTGTCAGTTTTGAAGAGAATAGCGGTCAGTTGAATTAGGTTTAGTATTCAAATAAATAGTATTTCCAGACAATACGTATGCAAAAACGATGCCTAGATGCGTATTGTTTATTTCTATTTCAATCTTGACAAAGGATCGCAAACTCATTTATCAATGGAATTTAAAAATCATGTCGATTATCGATTCAAATATATCATTATAAATATAGTAGTTATACAAGGACGCACTTGTGAATGACATTCAAGCAGGGCGTCATCACTAACATTACTCCATGGCCTTTCAATATCATATACTGTCAGCTACAGAGTAGACCAGGAAATTTTTTGAGGCATTGCGCTTTTTCAAAAAAAATACCTCTTCATAAAGAAATGACATCTCAATGGGTCATTTCACATTGGTTTCGAACTGAATTTATATATGCTGTGGCTCCTTTTATAAGAGGAGATGAGTAGGAGAGAGAGAGAGAGAGAGAGAGAGAGAGAGAGAGAGAGAGAGAGAGAGAGAGAGAGAGAGAGAGAGAGAGAGAGAGAGAGAGTATTGTTTGTTTTAAAATACCACGTCAGTCTAGATTGATTTCATTTCACTCAGCTGACCAAAGACGCTTACAGTGAGGTGACACACCCTATGATCGCACTGAAAAACACCCTGTGGTTATTTACATACATATGCTAATAAGCTGCGAACTTGTTGAATCTTGCACTCCGATGATGTATTATTGAACTCACGTCCTGGAAAATAACCCTTTGTCAACAGCCCCTGATGCATCTGTCTGTCTGTCTGTCTGTCTGTCTGTCTGTCTCTCCTTATCTCTCTCTGCCTCTCTCACACACTCTGTCACACACACTCGCACACGCATTATCATTTAACTATTTTTTGTGTATTGAATCGAAAACGATTGTTGCATGGGTATTCGGATAACACTTTTGGCAATAAAAATTACCGTCGTTCTGTTTTGCTCCTAGTTCGAGGAATTTGAAATAAGATAACAGTTTGGATCGTTCAGTAGCTGAAGCTAAGACACCAAGATGTTGATTGTCTATACCACTTTAGGTCTTTAAAACGCGATGACGAGCGTTCATTGTTCAAAGGTAGTTAGGTGCCACTATTTTTTTATTTAAATGTTTGCCTTTTGTATATTGAATACGTCGAAATTCATTTGTGGATACATTTTTAACAGAAACAATGTGCAAGTCAATGTCAATATTGAAATCAGCGATCAGCAATTCCTGATACAATGTGAACTTTGTATTAGGAAAGAGAAAGGCAACGCGTATGCTGACAAGAAATTACGTAACAGATAAAAAGAATGGATCACCGGGGAAGAACACAGATTACCGAAATCTTCAACAAAATACTTTTTTTCAGAGTCGTTCCATTTCAGTGCAGCTGATAACGCCTGTTCCTTGGCGAAGATTGGTATCGGACTGGAGCGGATAGTCAACCGATCAGCTCGTCAAAGTTCCACACCGTCAATGTTCAATTCGTCTGTCAGTAGGGCTTTCATTTTTCCTCGCTTTCATTCTTGCTCTCTTTGCCGTTTGCAGGCTCGGGGACCCGACCCTGTGAAAAATTAAATTATTACGTTTAATTATTGTCCAGGACATGTGTTCAACAGTGTATCATTGGAGGCGCAAGATACAACACTTGAACGAGTCCCGCAAAGACTGGGAAATCAATCGCAGAATGGGCTGACGTAAAGGATGGTAACCTGTGTTTAACCTCCATGATCGATTCCCTTTACTTGTTACATAATCTCTTGTCAGCAATTGTATTGCCTTTCTCTGATCGCCGCTGATTTCATTGTCACATTGACATGCACGTTCTTTCTGTAAATAGTGTATTCACAAACGGAATTCCATCAATTGAAATGTACAGAATAAAAACACTTAAAAGTATGGTGGCTTTTAACGGACGTGTTACGTAACTACCATGATTGAACAATCGTTTTGCGAACATTTAAAACCAAAAAAGTAACGTGGGAAACGAAAAGGTAATCACCGACAGGGCCATCAATGCGCAAAGATACAACTTTCATTAGTAACGAATAAAAATAACTACAACGTTTTTTTTTTCGTTGTCTGGCATAAAAACGTGAGAGAGAGAGAGAGAGAGAGAGAGAGAGAGAGAGAGAGAGAGAGAGAGAGAGAGAGAGAGAGAGTCTGCTATTGAAAATGAGTTATTGTCCAGGACATGCCAGTACATGCGTTCAATGCTGTATCATCGTAGGTGCAAGATACGACGTCGACTCTAGAACGAGTTCGCAATGGCCGGAGAAGGAATCACAGAATGGGACAGGATGGTACTCTGTGTTTTATCTCTATTATCCATTCCTTTACTTGTTACATAATTTCTTTTCAGCAAATTTAATGCCTTTTTCTTTTCTCATTATATATTTTATGCTATTGTGTTCAGACCTCCAGGCTCAGCCCATCACAATAATACAACTTAACAGAAATAAAATAATTACATTGTAAAGATTGCACCAGTAGTGACACTTCTTTCCTTAATTCAAAAGCTTGATAAGTAAATTTTGCTAAATTACATAGTTTTATTGTCATGAAAAGTTCGGTAAAAGTCCGTAGACCTACGTTGTAGGTTTCTAAACGCCCAAGTTGGCAGAAGTTGAATCTTTAGATTGTGATAAAGATTGCGAACAGATAATGAAATTCATCTTAAATAGAAGGTGTGTCATAGATTTCACACACACATTCTGATCGGTCTAAGCCTCTACTACGACCAGCTTCAATCAACAGTTTGTGACTGGAACAACGTAACTGCGACAGTGCCTTTCGATATCTATTGATTTTAACATGATGTAAATAATTCTTTAAAGATGGATTGTGTTTGAGCTGACAAAATAAGCGTAAACGACTCGTATTGGAGACTTCCTCCCACCATTCCTGTTGCCAGTTGTCCTTGACTCTATTCATAAAAGTGATAAGAAAATTTTCATTACCAACACCTTGGTTGACCCATGCATGACCGAAGCCATAACGTACATCACCTAGTTCGTTTTCCCTTGTTGATCCCTAACGACTCAAAGCGAATAAGAATGCTTAGCAATACTGCTATTCGGCATAGACAGAAGTTTCAGCCACTCTTGACGCATCTAACATAGCCATTCTTGATGCATCTAACATAGGTATAAATAAATATAGGGGATCTTCCTAATTCTTCAAGTACGGAAACATTTGGTGTGTTACGGTTTACAGCAAAGAAACGTTTGCAAAACACTAAGGAAGCGTTTACAATAATCGTGTACATTTGATATTGCCATAACTCAGCACCATACAACAAAATTGGAAGTATCATAATATCGAAAATAAGGATTTCAAGGAAGCTCTCCCTTTTTCTTGTAAAACGATAAATTATAAATACCGATTTCTTTGCTTGAGTTTGCAATTGGTTTGCCTTAAGGTAGAACGCACCTCGGAGACAGACATTCGGACTCTCAAACTTTTACAATTCTCTTCTGATATACCACATGTGGGGGTTCATTTTAAAGCTCTTGGTGAAAGAAAGGTTTTCACCGGCTTAGTTTTTCGAAATTCGAAACTTTTTATTTTTCTCCATAGAGTTAACACAGGGATGGCGGCCATTTTGAATTTCTATGATATCGGTAAATCTTGGGAAATTTGTTTCTCTAGTACCAAAATTTGCACGGTGACCCCCTATTTTTATTCTTGATTTTGAAAGAGAATGATTGAAAGATTCCTTGAGGAAAGTCAGAGCAAAAGTTGAAGTCTTTTACTTTCGAGGTGCATACCGCCTTAAAGCAAACATTTCGACTAGAAAATTCAATGCCAAGATATTTTATGATACATTACAATATCAACCTTTTTTCCTTTATAAAACCATTGTTCTGTCACGTAACACTTTCGCCAATAAAACATCTGTTTCTAGTTTCTGTATTCTATATATTCAATACACGGAAATCGTTCGATTTACGGATGCTTTGGTATTTCTCGGTGTGTAAGAAAACGCATTGAACGGCTGATAACCGGGGAAGGTAATGGAACGCTAGAAATACGTATTGAATTCGCGTCATCTCAAGGAAAAATGCCCTAAGGGTATTTTATTACAGTACGTGTGGCTTTATTTGGGAAAGCATTGACAAGAAAACTTGGTTAATCTCCCTGATAGAGAGATCGCGGTTAATCCTCGTCCTCCCCGCGGTGTTGAAGACGGTAAAATAAATCCCACCACCATGATTAATGAAGTCCTTTGGATTCACTTGGAGACCTTTCCAGCCGAACTCTTATTAGAATCGAGTGTTAGCGTACATACACGTGGTTAAAGTCTGTGATTTGTACAGTGGATGGGGTTGACGCAATGATTTGTGTTCTGTTTTGTTATGACACGTGTGAGTCATGAAGGCACCTTTTTCTTTTATTATCGGATAATGTCATCTAAGATAATACGGGTAGAGAGTTCAGGGAGCATGAGACAAGAGTGCTCTAACATGGCTAATATTATCGATAAAAACCGGTTTTTACTGCATTTTCCACCAAGCCACTTCGAATATGGCGGTTTCAATCGGGTTTAAAACTCACAACGTACGTCAGACAGCGCCTAGCGGAGAAGCCACAGACAAAAACCGCTCGACCAAATCCAAAACCTCAAAAAGATTGGTTCAATCACCGAGCTAAGTTGTTGAATTTTTCTGACTACGACCCCTTCACACGCTGTAGAGTTCGTGAAGCACTCACGCTCGTACGCTCACTATCACACATCGCATACAAACTTTATCGAAGTGAAGCAATGAAAACATCGCTTATACTTGTTAGGTATATTCGTCCCAGCTTATACTGGGCAAATATTAGACTCTAGAAGTTAGAATATGTTTTCGATTTTATCCGAGACAATCCAATAAAACAGTATGCAGAGCGTAGGCCACAACCGTTTTTCTAATACTGGACTCTAACTTAGAAGTTAGACAATATTATCGATTGTATCTAATTATATAATTATAGCCGTTTTAATCGTAGACTCTAACATAGAGAACGGAGACAATATCCGTTAATGCCTAAAATGCCAATGTCCTGGTAACCTCAGTATGAATGGACTGACTCTAAGAGGCGGGGTGGGGAGAGAGAGAGAGAGAGAGAGAGAGAGAGAGAGAGAGAGAGAGAGAGAGAGAGAGAGAGAGAGAGAGAGAGAGAGAGAGAGAGAGAGAGAGAGAGAGAGACAGAGACAGACAGACAGACAGACAGACAGACAGACAGACAGACAGACAGACAGAGACAGAGAGACAGAAAGACAGAGACAGAGAGACAGAGAGAGACAGAGACAGACAGACAGACAGACAGACAGACAGACAGACAGACATACAGACAGACAGAGACAGAGAGAGACAGAGACAGAGAGACAGAGAGACAGAAACAGAGACAGAGAAACAGAGAGACAGAGACAGAGAGAGATAGAGAGACAGAGAGAGACACAGACAGACAGACAGACAGACAGACACACAGACACACAGACAGAGGCAGAGGCAGAGACAAAGGCAGACACACTGCAGATAGAGACAGCGAGACAGAGATAGAGGATGACAGAGTGACAGAGAGACAGAAAGGTAGAGAGACTCGGGGACAGAGAGGGGAGAGAAATAGCCAGACACAGACACAGCGACACAGAACAGTGCACAAGTTAACACTTGTATAGATATAATTTAGCTATGTAGCAGAAATATAATCGAGGCTGTTACATCGTACCGTGTCATCAACCAATAGTTTTAGCGTCACACTTAGAATTAGCATCTAAACAGCATCGTGTCCAGACCGGTTGGGTGGAAATGTTTCATGAGCCGACATGAACGCAATTAATAATTTTATAAATGTATTGAAATGTCATTTAGTCTTGTTTTCCAGTGTCAATATCATGTACGAAATTTATTGTAGTTTTGTAGGGCGAACGTCGACTCTTCAATGTTTTGCAACTAAATAGAATGCTGTGTGAAAATACGCTCGTACAATCGTGCAGACTGTTCTTGCATTGTCTCCATGGCGTGCCAGAACAATAATACCAAGTCATAATCTTAAAGTTCCACAGCGACTAAGTCAACAAAACAAACATAGCACAAACAGTACCGTGCACAGATAGACAACAAACAAATACAGGTGAATACAACAAGGTCAAACCCGGAGAAGAAAATGTATGGACCTCAGGAAAAAGTAAAGTGAGGTGTTTCGAAAATGGTAAACACACTCTGCTCCACACGTGGCACCCTCCATGTATCAACTGAATCCGTACATTTGTAAGTCAAAACAGGAAGTGGTCTTAAACACGGTTACTCTAACCAACAGAAAAATGCCATCTATGCCATAAGTGATACCTCATACTTATCTATCAGTTAATGACACTTGCCAGGAAAGCGTTTGAATGTAGAGACAAGTCCTTTTCTTGAATAACCCTGATTTACAAGTTTGCAAGAGAGATGGCTGTGTATCTCCACAGATGAAATCACCAGATGAACTGCATGCCGTATCAACGAATAAGCTCGGAAATGTAAACCCTATGGGAGTGTGACAGTTGAATTTTGCTGTCAAGGTGAGGGAAATTGGTGATAGAAAAGATGAAATCATCTCTCTTGTCATATAGCCAAGCAGAGTCAAATTCAAGGATAACATTCAGATGAGAAACCAAAGAGTCTGATTTTGTAGTTTCTTTAATCTCTAATTTCGGAGGATAAATCATATGGAGAAAGTCAATGAACCTGGACTTATTTAAAGAAATGACATCATCTATGTACCTGAACGTCAAGTTGAGACAAGGTTCACCTTCACTGAACACACGCATTTCTATATGTGACCTGGGTTTTTTTCACACACGACTTCTGGTATTCTCAATTTGAAGGCCATTTTGAATTCGACTTCACAAGTCAACATTCAGGATTCAATTAACTCAATATTCTATTCTGAATTCAATTTTATAATTTAACATTCTCTTCTGAAGTCAATTTTACGATTCAATATTCTCTTCTGAAGTCAATTTACGATTCAAAGTTCTATTCCGTATTTAATTTTACGATTTAATATTCTATTCTGAAGTCAATTTTACGACTCAACGTTCTAAAATTGTAAAATTTAATTCAGAATAGAATGCAGAGGTGTAAAACTAAATTCAGAATAGAATGTTCAGTTGTAAAATTGAATTCAGAATAGTAAAATAGAAAGTGGTAATTTAGGTATGGATTGGACACCATAAGGGACTGGACATAAATTACAGGGGGGTGGGCGATGTTTTTCGAAACACCGCTGCGTCAAAAATAGTGACCCTTCAAGAGTTCATGCACAAAAATTAGTGACCCTCCCCGCCCTCCCCCTTATCCGTGCATGAAAATAAGTGACCCTCCCCTGTTACTCAATACCCCCATAAAAACCCGCAATGTGTTAAAGACCCCCTTCTGACTTGCTATACTATTTAAGTTGCCCTCCCGAAAGGAAGGCAAAATGTGGCCAATATAACGCGTTGTCCAAAAAATATCAAATCATATGTGTGATAATTCGTGTAAATGTACTTTGCTTGAAGTTGCAGGTAAAAAGTGCATGCCTGTACAAAAATGTAATTTTAGATTTCATCGATAATAGTGATTCACTATACATGGTAGTCGACTATAAGAAAACAGCGAACGTGTATTTTCCAGCATAAAACTAGCAAAATCTGTTCATATATAGATGTTTAATAACTGATATAGATATACTTGATTAGCATGGGTTGTTTACAAGTGCACATGTGAACAAGATATTTGATTTTGGAATTTCGCTCAAAATGTTGATCCACTATACATGGGAGTCTATGACAAAACTATACATGGGAGTCTATGACAAAACTGTAAAAAAAAAAATTCAGAATTAAAAATTTGCACTATTTGTGCATATATGGACCCTGAATAATTGACATAATTGTGCTTGATTAGAAGAGGGTGGTAACACGTGCATCTGTGTACAATAACTTTGTTTTTGGAATTTTGCATAAAATGTTGATCCACTATACATGGGAGTCTATGACAAAACTGTAAAAAAAATTTTCAGAATTAAAAATATGCACTATTTGTGCATATATGGACCCTGAATAATTGACATAATTGTACTTGATTAGAAGAGGGTGGTAAACACGTGCATCTGTGTACAATAACTTTGTTTTTGGAATTTCACATAAAATGTTGATCCATTATACATTGTAGTCTATGACGAAACTATGAATAATTTTTTTAAAATACAAAACTTGGCAAATCTGTGTATTTATGTATGCTTGATTATTGATATTTATGTTCTTGATTAGACTAGAGTGGTTACAAGTCCATGTGTGTGCAAGAAATTTGATTTTGGAATTTCACCGAAATGTTGATTCACTATACATGGCAGTCTATGATGAAACCCTATGAATATTTTTTTTTCAAATACAAAAATAGGAAAATCTGTGCATTTATCTACACTTGATTATTGGTATCAATATTCATAATTAGACTAGAGCGGTTTCAAGTCAATGGGTGTGCAAGAAATTTGATTTTGGCATATCACTGAAATGTCGATTCGCCATACATGGCAGTCTATGATGAAACTATGAATATTTTTTTTCCAATACAAAACTAGGTAAATCTGTGCATTTATGTACACTTGATTATTGGTATTAATATTCATGTTTAGACTAGAGTGGTTTCAAGTCAATGGGTGTGCAAAAAATTTGACTTTGGAATTTCACTGAAATGTCGATTCACTATACATGGCAGTCTATGATGAAACTATGAATAATTTTTTTACAATACAAAACTAGGTAAATCTGTGCATTTATGTACTCTTGATTATTGGTATTAATGTTCATGATTAGACTACAGTGGTTTCAAGACAACGGGTGTGCAAGAAATTTGATTTTGGAATGTCACTGAAATGTCCATTCACTATACATGGCAGTTTATGATGAAACTATGAATATTTTTTCCAATACAAAACTAGGTAAACCTGTGCATTTATGTACAACTAATTATTGGTATTAATATTCATGATTAGACTAGAGTGGTTTCAGGTCATGGTTGTGCAAGAAATTTGATTTTGGAATTTACCAAAATGTTGATTCACTATACATTGTAGGCTATGAGGAAACTACAAATAACTCATAGGTTATCTGATCCTAAATTGTTATTCGAAAGTTGTTCGACCTGAAGCTTCCAGTTGTTATTGATGACACTATGCACTATTTTGAATAGTTTGTATTCTGTCAATGTCCTCAAAAATAAAAAATGTACATACAGCGACATTCATGTGAACGTTTGACACCGACCTATACCCAATGTATTGTCAATGGGAGAATGATGTCAAATAAGTGATCTCCCAATTGTTTGGAAAAAGTCAATATAGGGACAGTTATGCACAATAGAGGAGTTGAATAAGTAGAAATAATGACAACTTAAATTAATGTGGCTGCTTGGATCATCAATACATTGTTTATTATACCTGAAATTTGCGCCTGAAGGGCGCGCCGAAAATGGTAATGGCCGAAAATGAAAATGCCAGGGATATTTTTTCTTTTTTCAGTATCCAATATTCTTCAATACGTGCACATGCAATTTCAGTTTTTATGCATGAAAAGGTGACCCTCCCCCATAGGCTTGCACAAAATGTTATGACCCTTCAAAAATGCTTGCGAAAAAAATGGCGACCGGCCCACCCCCACCCCCCTGTAATTTATGTCCAGTCCCTAAAGTGAAAGGATTGCCACGTCTGTGGTTAGTCCTTATAGTCCGTGGGCTAGAGGGGGTCTACGTGCACCCCCCCCACAGGATAACAAACCTATATTTTTCAGAACCCTTGGGATCCCTAGAATACGAAATGGAATTTTAAAACAGAAAAAATATAGGGACGCAATAGCTGTTATGGTCATGTTTTGAAGGGTACCGCAAAATCACGATTTTCCAAGTCAAATGCATTTTCGTCAAATCTGTCTTCTTGTAGGTCATGTGCCGAGCTCATTTTTTAACATAACCTCACTTGTTTGGTATCATTAGAAAGGGAATTTATTCTTCTTTAAGATGACATATTGCATTATGCAATATCTTCTACAGTTTTTGTCAAATATAACAAAAACTTACCCCTTACCCCAAAATTTAACATTACAAATTACAGAAAATCTCAAATTCTACCAATTTTTTAGCTAGGCATAATAAAAATTGCAATGCTTTGTCTGAAATCTGTTTTATTTGATACAGGGACATGTCAGAAATATGAAATAGACTTTTAACAGAAAAAATATTGGGAATCTACAGCTGTAACAGTCATATTTTGAAGGGTACCGCAAAATCATAGTGTTGCAGATTTGCATGCATTTTTGTTAAAACTGTCTTCCTATAAGTTATCTGTTGAGCTTGTTTTTGAATATAACCTGACTTGTTAGGTATCATTAGAAAGATAATTTACTAATCTTTAGAATGACATATTGTAACATGCAATATCTTCTATAGTTTTCATGATAGATCACCAAAACTTACCCCATACCCCAAAGTTTACATTGAAAATTTCAGTCATAGCTAAAACCAAATTCTACAAATTTTTTAGCTAGAAACAAAAGATCTGGCCGTTTTTGCTATTAAATCTGTTTTATTTGGTACAGGGACATGTCAGAAATATGAAATAGACTTTTAACAGAAAAAATATTAGGACTCTACAGCTGTAGCGGTCATATTTTGAAGGGTACCGCAAAATCATAGTATTGCAGATTTGCATGCATTTTGGTTAAATCTGTCTTCTTATAAGTTATCTGTTGAGCTTGGTTTTGAATATAACGTGGCTTGTTAGGTATCATTAGAAAGATAATTTACTAATCTTTAGAATGACATATTGTAACATGCAATATCTTCTATAGTTTTCATGATATATAACCAAAACCTACCCCATACCTCAAAGTTTACATTGAAAATTTCAGTCATAGCTAAAACCAAATTCTACCAATTTTTTAGCTAGAAACAAAAAATCTGGCCGTTTTTGCTATTAAATCTGTTTTATTTGGTACAGGGACATGTGAGAAATATGAAATAGACTTTTAACAGAAAAAATATTAGGACTCTACAGCTGTAATAGTCATATTTTGAAGGGTACCGAAAAATCATAGTGTAGCAGATTTGCATGCATTTTTGTTAAATCTGTCTTCTTATAAGTTATCTGCTGAGCTTGTTTTTGAATATAACCTGGCTTGTTAGGTATCATTAGAAAGATAATTTACTAATCTTTAGAATGACATATTGTAACATGCAATATTTTGTATAGTTTTCATGAAATATGACCAAAACTTACCCCATACCCCAAAATTTACATTGAAAATTGCAGTCATAGCTAAAATCAAATTCTACTATTTTCTTTACCTAGACATATAAATTCCGGCATTTATTTGTATGAAATCTATTTCATTCGGTAATGGGTCATGTCAAAAATATAAAATAGACTTTTAACAGAAAAAAGATTGGAATTCTGTAGTTGTAACAGTCAGATTTTGAAGGGTACAGCAAAATCTCAGTATTCCTGACTTGCGTGCATTTTTGTTGAATCTATCGTCTTTGAAGTCATCTGCTGAGCTTCTTATAGAATATAATGTAAGTTTTTAGGTATCATTAGTAAGATTATTTACTAGTCTTTAAAAAGACATATTGTAACATGCAATATCTTGTACAGATTTTTATGAAATATGACCAAAACTTACCCCATACCCCAAAATTTACATCGAAAACTACTGTCATAGCTAATGTCAAATTCAAGCAATTTTTTTACGCAGACATAAAAATTAGGCAATTTTTTGTATGAAATCTGTTTTATTTTGTACTTGGCCATATCAGAAATATGAAATGAACTTTTAACAGAAAAAATATTGGGATTCTATAGCTGTAACAGCTGTATTTTGAAGGGTACAGCAAAATATCAGTATTCCTGATTCGCATGCGTTTTTGTTAAATCTGTCATCTTATAAGTCGTCTAATGAGCTTGTTATTGATTATAACCGGGTTTGTTTAGTATCATTGAAAAGGTAATTATATAGTCTTTACAATGACATATTGTAACAGGCAATATCTTGTATAGTTTTCATGGAATATGACCAAAACGTACCCCATACCCCAAGGTTTATATTGAAAGTACTGTCATAGATAACGTGATCAAATTCCGTGAAGTTTTAGCTAGACATGATAAAAATAGCTCTGTTTCGGTATTAAATCTGTTGTATATGGTACTGGGTCATGTCAGAAATGTGAAATATACTTTTAACAGAAAAAAATATTTGGACTGTATAGTTGAAACAGCCATATATGGCACCTTTTTTGTTAAATTCTTCTTCTTGTAAGTCATCTGCTGAACTTATTTTGTGACACAACCTGCCTGGCTTGTGAGGTATCATTAGTAGGGAAATTTATTCTTCTTTAAGATGGCATATTGTAATATACAATGTCATTCATAGTTGACCTGGAATATGGTCAAACTTTACCCCATACCCAAAAAGTTCAAATCGCAAATTACAGCTTATCTTAAATTCTACCATTTTTTGCTGCACATGATACAAAAGGCAATGCTTGTTTAAAATCTGATTTATTTGTTACAAAAGTATGTCACAAGTATAAAATTAACTTTTAACGGGAAGATGATACAATTTAGTGGCCATTTGGATCATTTTTGGAGGGGGAACCCATATATTGCAAATGTATGTGTTTCGGCAAATTTGCCCTGATACCTCGGTACCCTTCCAAATATGATCCAAAAGGCTACAAAATCATATTATGTTCCTGTTAAAAGTTAATTTCATATTTGTAACATACTTTTTTAACAAAAACACATATTTCATAGATTGCATACAAGCATTGCCTTTGGTATATGAAGTTAATAAATTGTAAAAAATGGTAGAGTTTCAGATTTGCAGTAATTTGCTGTGTAAACCTTGGGGTATGGGGTAAGCTTTGGTCCTATTTCATAAAACCTAAACAAGACATTGCATATTACAATATGTCAGTTTAAAGACTAGTAAATTACCTTTCTATTGATACCTAACAAGCCCTGTTATGTCAAAAATCAAGCTCAGCAGATGACTTTTAAGAAGACAGATTTAACAAAAAGCAAGCGAGTTGGCAATACTGTGATTTTGCGAGACTCTACAAAATATGACTCTTACAGCTGTAGAGTCCCAATATATTTTCTGTTAAAAGTCTATTTCATATTTCTGACATTCCCCCGTACCAAATAAAAAGATTTTATATAAAGTATGGCCTTATTTGTTATGTCTAGCTAGAAAATTGGTAGAATTTGACGATAGCTACGAAAGTAATTTTCGATATAAACTTTGTGGTATGGGGTAAGTTTTCGTCATATTCCATGAAAATTATATAAGATATGGCATATAACAATATGTCATTTTAAAAAGTAGTAAATTAGCTTTTCAATGGTACCAAATAAACATGTTTATTTAATAAAATAAGCGCAGCAGATGACCTACAATGGGACAAAGATAACAAAACACATATGAGTCTGCACTGCTGTGATTTTGCAGTACTCCACAGAATATGCCTGTTACAGCCATAGAATCCCCATATTCTTTCTGTTAAAAGTCTATTTCATATTTCTGACATGTCCCTGTACCAAATAAAATAGATTTAATAGCAAAAACGGCCAGATTTTATATGTCTAGGTAAAAAAATGGTAGAATTTGGTTTTAGCTATGACTAAAATTTTCAATGTAAACTTTGGGGTATGGGGTAAGTTTTGGTTATATATCATGTACACTGTAGAAGATATTGCATGTTACAATATGTCATTCTAAAGATTAGTAAATTATCTTTCTAATGATACCTAACAAACCAGGTTATATTCAAAAACAAGCTCAGCAGATAACTTATAAGAAGACAAATTTAACAAAAATGCATGCAAATCTGCTACACTATGATTTTGCGGTACCCTTCAAAATATGACCGCTACAGCTGTAGAGTCCTAATATTTTTTCTGTTAAAAGTCTATTTCATATTTCTGACATGTCCCTGTACCAAATAAAACAGATTTAATAGCAAAAACGGCCAGATCTTTTGTTTCTAGCTAAGAAATTGGTAGAATTTGGTTTTAGCTATGACTGAAATTTTCAATGTAAACTTTGGGGTATGGGGTAAGTTTTGGTTATATATCATGAAAACTATAGAAGATATTGCATGTTACAATATGTCATTCTAAAGATTAGTAAATTATCTTTCTAATGATACCTAACAAGCCAGGTTATATTCAAAAACAAGCTCAGCAAATAACTTATAAGAAGACAAATCTAACCAAAATGCATGCAAATCTGCAATACTATGATTTTGCAGTACCCTTCAAAATATGACTGTTACAGATGTAGATTCCCAATATTTTTTCTGTTAAAAGTCTATTTCATATTTCTCACATGTCCCTGTACCAAATAAAACAGATTTAATAGCAAAAACGGCCAGATTTTTTGTGTCAAGCTAAAAAAATTGTAGAATTTGGTTTTAGCTATGACTGAAATTTTCAATGTAAACTTTGGGGTATGGGGTAAGTTTTGGTTATATATCATGTACACTGTAGTAGATATTGCATGTTACAATATGTCATTCTAAAGATTAGTAAATTATCTTTCTAATAATACCTAACAAGCCAGGTTATATTCAAAAACAAGCTCAGCAAATAACTTATAAGAAGACAATTTTAACAAAAATGCATGCAAATCTGCTACACTATGATTTTGCGGTACCCTTCAAAATATGACCGCTACAGCTGTAGAGTCCTAATATTTTTTCTGTTAAAAGTCTATTTCATATTTCTGACATGTCACTGTACCAAATAAAACAGATTTAATAGCAAAAACGGCCAGATCTTTTGTTTCTAGCTAAAAAATTTGTAGAATTTGGTTTTAGCTATGACTGAAATTTTCAATGTAAACTTTGGGGTATGGGGTACGTTTTGGTTATATATCATGAAAACTATAGAAGATATTGCATGTTACAATATGTCATTCTAAAGATTAGTAAATTATCTTTCTAATGATACCTAACAAGCCAGGTTATATTCAAAAACAAGCTCAGCAAATAACTTATAAGAAGACAAATCTAACCAAAATGCATGCAAATCTGCAATACTATGATTTTGCAGTACCCTTCAAAATATGACTGTTACAGATGTAGATTCCCAATATTTTTTCTGTTAAAAGTCTATTTCATATTTCTCACATGTCCCTGTACCAAATAAAACAGATTTAATAGCAAAAACGGCCAGATTTTTTGTGTCAAGCTAAAAAAATTGTAGAATTTGGTTTTAGCTATGACTAAAATTTTCAATGTAAACTTTGGGGTATGGGGTAAGTTTTGGTTATATATCATGAAAACTATAGAAGATATTGCATGTTACAATATGTCATTCTAAAGATTAGTACATTATCTTTCTAATGATACCTAACAAGCCAGGTTATATTCAAAAACAAGCTCAACAGATAACTTATAGGAAGACAGTTTTAACAAAAATGCATGCAAATCTGCAACACTATGATTTTGCGGTACCCTTCAAAATATGACTGTTACAGCTGTAGATTCCCAATATTTTTTCTGTTAAAAGTCTATTTCATATTTCTGACATGTCCCTGTATCAAATAAAACAGATTTCAGACAAAGCATTGCATTTTTTATTATGCCTAGCTAAAAAATTGGTAGAATTTGAGATTTTCTGTAATTTGTAATGTGAAATTTTGGGGTAAGGGGTAAGTTTTTGTTATATTTGACAAAAACTGTAGAAGATATTGCATAATGCAATATGTCATCTAAAGAAGAATAAATTCCCTTTCTAATGATACCAAACAAGTGAGGTTATGTTAAAAAATGAGCTCAGCACATGACCTACAAGAAGACAGATTTGACGAAAATGCATTTGGCTTGGAAAATCGTGATTTTGCGGTACCCTTCAAAACATGACCATAACAGCTATTGCGTCCCTATATTTTTTCTGTTAAAATTCCATTTCGTATTCTAGGGATCCCAAGGGTTCTGAAAAATACAGGTTTGTTATCCTGTGGGAGGGGTGCACGTAGACCCCCTCTAGCCCACGGACTATTAGTACTTAGAAGAAATTTCGATACGCGACTGGACTCGCGCCTTTGGCTTGGCTGCTCAATATCGTAATGATACTGTCAGTAGCGCATCTGGAAATGTGTGAAAGATTATTTTTGTCATACTGCATTGTAGCATGCAGTTTATTGTAAAATCTCTCCCGGGCAATTAGGTCTAAGCCAGCGATTCAAAAATGATGCTCGGACGCATCATGATAATTTATACCTCAACGTGTTTTCTAGATATCGCCGTGTCGGCACGTACGGAAAGGGAGTGGTCTTACTGGTCTGTGATTGACTGCCAGCTCACCAACGAAGAACCGTGTCCTGGGTATCTGTGCATGGCCTGTGCCTTGTGACGCTACATGTGGCATGTCAGAAGATTAACTCAGCAGAAATGTTGCTTGGTGCATGTAGGATTCCATAGAGGAGTGTCGTTGACCTGTTGGGTCTCAATAAGAGTGTTTTTTCCGAAGAAGTGTTTTTTTCCGGGAAAGACATCTTTATTTCCTGTTTCAATTGAAAGCGAGAAACACGACTCAACTTGTTCCTGTACAATTTTCCCCCGTCCCCCATTCTGCCGATGTTATGAAACCAATTCTGAAGGACGGGCAAAGAGCGGTACTGAGTGTAACCTGAATGGCTCCCAAATAAACATCCCCGCACATGCGTAGAAAATCCCACAAGGCTTGGCAAGGATAAGATAAGCAGCAGTATGGCTGTACCGTTGCTTCGGTTCTGTTGCCGATATCGACCCTCGTATTAAAGGCAATGTTGGATTTCTACATTACATTAAAATATCTTATACTTTTAATTGATAAAAAGGTTTAAAAGGGTGAAAATCTGCCCATATTATGCTATCGATTTTGATCTAACATGATACATTTTCTGTCATTGGACGTATACTTATGCAGGTAGGCGTGTTGATAGCTGTACTTGACATAGTAATTTGTCCGAAATGTCCGCGTTTCATCTCTCTCTCTCTCTCTCTCTCTCTCTCTCTCTCTCTCTCTCTCTCTCTCTCTCAGTATACAGATGCCCTGGTGGGAAATTACAGTGCTCGATGCTAAAGCAGAGCGTTATAAATAATACCACAAATTACTTCAAGTACAAAGTAATGATATCTGTTACATAATTTTCATGCCCCCTGAAATCTTCAGACAGCAATTCTTCTGTCTGATGATTGCAGGATGCATGAAAATTATGTAACAGATATCATTACTTTGTAATTGAAGTAATTTTGTGTTATTATATATCCATGAGATACATAATGTATATATATATATATATATATATATATATATATATATATATATATATATATATATAAAGGTAGATAGATAGATGGATAGATAGATTTTTTGAAAAGTATCGTGCATGGTTCTGTGTAAATACAGCCTTGGGATCGATATGAATTTCATTACACTGTCTAATATACTCCATGTGCAATTGTTATTCACACCATTGTTGAATTTTGATCACTGATTCCTTTGTCTCCGGCGCTGGGAAATTTGTAAATAACACCTTTGGATGCATTTTACGCTGTCGCTGCTACAGTTAACGGCCATGTTGCCCTTGACGGTTATAGATCTTGTTGAATTTCGTATGCGGATTGTATTTTCACTGTGTAAACATTTAAACGTTTCAGACCCTTGACCGACACTGGCCACCCCGAAATTTCTAATTATTCGCCCAAATTTTGTGTGATTGGTTATTTTGCACTCGAATTAAACCGACAACTTAGTACGTACCTCCCCCCAACTTTGACACCTTGTAGTTTATGCAGTTGGAAGCGCATTTCTCCGCACAATTATGCCGTTGGCTGCGCTGTGTTCTCAAGTCAGATGAAGCATATCACTGACCCCCACGTCTGAAGAAATTGACACTCGTTATGAGTACATTAACATTGCCGAATCATACAATTTGCAGTTACGGTTGGCGCGAGTGTACAACAACGCCCTCTGTGGCCTATTACGACCATGGGGTGTGTACCTCTACAACTTGCTATGACAGTACGATCTGAAATATTTGTTTTCCTGCTTTTCTCATCCGGTGTTTTGAAACAGTGAAAAAAACGTTATACCGTTTTACAGAATTAGCTTGGAGACTATGACATGATCAAGCAATTTATTATAGTTGTGTATTAATAATATTTTGTTTCAAATATTAAGAAATAGTTGGGGACTTTGAAAGTTTCTTTTGAATCGGTTCCACGGTGATCTTTAATTAGTTGTTAAAAAATGGAAAAGAAGAGCTAATCAAAAAAAATAATTTGTTCGTTCCCTTGCACCTCACGTGTCTAAAACGTCTGTAGTCATGGTTACTTTGTGAAGCCAATATACAACTTCCACACCTTGGCATTCATTCATTCATTCATTCATTCATTCTTTCATTCATTCATTCATTCATTCATTCATTCATTCATTCATCCATCCATTCATTCATTCATTCATTCATTCATTCATTCATTCATTCATTCATTCATTCATTCATTCATTCATTCATTCATTCATTCATTCATTCATTCATTCTGCATCGGTTTTGCCCAAAGTATATCAAGCAACATTTTTTATCTAATTTTAAATCTAGCCATCCCAAAATATTCAAGTAGTTGCAAAATTTATTTACAGTATATTTGTAGACTTGGTATTTCTGGTATCAATGATAAAGCATTTAAGCTTAACAAAACTTCATCTATTGATTTTGCCTGCATTCATTTGTATTCATTCATGAAACTAGAGGGGGTCGAGAAAAAATTATAAAATGTCTTTGCTACTGATCCTCACAACCATATTCTAATGAAATGTATAACAGCCTTTGTAAAATTCAGCAGCCCACATTGGAGAGCAGACGAGTATTTTTAGATACTAGTTTTGTGCAAAACTGTAGTCCTTATTACAACATATCTGATTTACTTGCACATATTAATTTTTATTCTCCCTCTATAGCTCTGTGTCGTACACTTCTATTTAGACATTCAATACAGACGTAATACACCTTACTATTGAGACTTCGTCGGGAGAGCCAGTCGGACTTCATCGGGAGTTTGGACCGATCTTGCATGCACATGAAATTACATTTTACGATCGAGGCTATGTCTATGAGCTTTCCCTGAAATGCATTCGTCACATTTAATACATTATCTATATTTAATACACTTTTTCATTGAATGTCCCCACGATATAATTTAACAATCGGGACTTGGTCGGGAGGGACGATCGGACCTCATCGGAAGTTTAGGTGGGCCTCGCATGAAATACAGTCTTTATATTTTTAATACATTTTTCCGTAAAAACGTGTCCGCACGAAATACACGTTAAAGGGGCCCTTGTTTCAATATCTGGATTTCGATGTGGGCATGAATTAATGTTGAATGACAACATATTATGTAACACAAACTTGTTCAAATCATCGATCAGCGGCAATGTACGCTGTGCTAGGACAGTTTTCGCTCATTTATAACTTTTGCAAGCCCACCTAGACCAATCCTGAGCTTATACTGTAATTCGTGCAGATCTTTAACGTAATCCATGTAAAACATATCAAATGTAATAAATGTAAAGAATGTATTAAATGTAAAAAATGTATTTCATATAATTAATGTATTAAATATAAAAATGTATTAAATGTAAAGAATGTATCTCGTGCAAGATATCTAGACCTAGCCTCGACCTTAGAATTATATTTCGTGCAGACCTCTAGTGTAATAAATGTAAAATATGTATTTCGAGCAAGCAAATCTAGACCCAGCCCCGATCTTAGAATAAATTCCGTGCACACCTTTCATATAAAAATGTGTTAATTGTAAAGAGTGCATTGAATGTAAAGAATGTATTTCGTGTAAGCCATCAAGACCTAGCCGCGATCTTAGAATGTATTTCGTGCAGACCTTTCGTATAATAAATGTATGAAATGTAAGAAATGTAGTTTATTTCCTGCAAACCATCTAGATCCGGCCCAGACCTTAGAATGTAAGCTCATTTCGTACAGACCTTTCGTGAAATAAATGTAAATAGTATGAAATGTATTAAATTTAAAGGATATATTTAGTGCAACCCCATGCATCGAGACCCTGCTCCGATCTTAGAATGTATTTCGTAAAGACCTTTCATGTAAAAAATGTATTGAATATAAAGAATGTATTTCGTGCAAGCCATCAACACCTAGCCTCGACCCTAGAATGTATTTCGTGCAGACCTTTCGTGTAATAAATGTAAAAATATAAAAAAATGTATTAAATGTAAAAAAATGTATTTCTAGCAGATTGTAAATGAAAACAATGTTATATCGGCAACGATTGGCCATTACTCCTTTCTACGCGCTCTTATATGCTCTGATGATATCGTTTGGCAGTCGTTTTCTACGTGAAACGACCACTTTTCACGTACACATTTTCCTAGCTGTGATATCGCAGCGGTGCTAGTGAGAGTCTGTCGAACGCCCAGCTCACGTCAAGGGTCACCGCCGCAGGTTTTCCAAGCGATCCGAGAACAATTTTAACTCTCGCTTCCATACAGACACTCTTTTTTGTAGTGTTTAATTTATTTTATTTATTTATTTACACTTTTACTGAGCGACCGAGTTACTCAAGGAGTAATTTTCGTCGGGGCTCAAATATAGAGCAAAAATCTCAAAAAAAGAACAAAACTAATTACTATTTACAGAGGAAAATTTTCTTTTATGAATTGTTTCACTTTCACCTTAAACGTTGTTATATTTGGAGCATGTGTTAATGCACTGGGTAAAGAATTCCATACTTGCGATGAACGATATGTAAAGCTTCTCTGACCCATACAAATATTTGCTTTGGGAATATTGAAATCCATTTTTTCTACAGAACGTGTATAATATTGGTGAATTCTACTTCGGAAGATTAACATATCTGAAAGATATTGCGGAGCATTACCTGTCACACAGTTAAATGTTAAAATTGCAAGGAAATAATAAATTCTTTGTCTTACTGACATAACATTGAAAACAGAAAACAATTCTACAGAAGGAAAATCATAGGGCAATTCAAAAAGTACACGCAAAGCTCTCTTCTGCAGTGTAAAAGTTTCTCTAGATTTATCTCAGTCGTGTTACCCCATACTACGCAACAATAATCTAATGTGCTTTGAATTAAACCATAGTATAAAATGATACGATAATCAATGGGTATAAAAGAACGTACCCTGCGTAAAAGACCAATTCTTTTGCTCAACGATGTACACATGCAATTTATATGATCATTCCAAGATAAGCTTTCATCAAATGTTACATCTAAAACCTTTGCAGATGAAACACATGGTACAGAAAATCCATGAATGTCTACAGATAACGATACATCACGATCATTTAAACGATTTAACCTATAAGGAGTTGTAAAAAGACTCTTTTGAAAAAATCAAAAGACTCTTTGTTTTCTTAACATTATTGCGCATAGAATTTGCAGAAATCCAGCTCTTGATAGTACAGCATCATTATTTATGGTATTGTTTAATTCATCTATGGAAATCCCACGTGCAAGTAACGTCTGATCGTCTGCGTACATATTTAAATGAGAAGAAACTACAGATAATGATAAATCATTAATAAAAAGTGTGAATAAGAGCGGTCCTAAAATAGAGCCTTGTGGAACGCCCGCTTGAATGACAGCTCTCTCAGACATACCGCCCATATAGCTAACAATTAAATGACGATTGGAAAGATAAGATTTGAACCAACTGAGAGCTTCATCACATACACGATAAACTGACAATTTCTTCAAAAGAATTTTGTGGTCGATTACATCAAAAGCCTTTGAGAGGTCAAGCAAGAGTACGCCATTTAAGTATCCATCATCAATATTACATAAAATATCATCTGTAAGGCGTAACAAAGCAGTTTGGTACGAGAAGTTTTTTTCTAAAACCAGACTGGTTATCTAACAGCAAATCATTACATGACAAACAATCATACAGAGCAATGTGAACATGTTTCTCAAGTATTTTCGAAAGAGCTGGTAAGATAGAAATAGGACGATAATTCGCAAAGTCATTGACACTTCCTGATCCTTTGTGCAATGGAACCACTCTGGCACATTTAAAGGCGTTCGGAAAAACAGACTGAGATAAACTCATATTAAATAAACGTAGAAGAGAATCAGTAATTACAGGAGCAGCAATTTTCAGGAGTTTGCAATGGACATTATCTAAACCAGTACATTTCGCCTTCAATAACGAAGAAAAGACAAAGTTACTTGAAATAGGAGGGATTCTAAAAACATTCTGATTTCTGAGTAAATCATCAACAAATTCCTGTAACTTTACAAAATTACCAGAAACAGAGAAATAGTCGAGATGACTATTAATATTTGTAAAATAATTCATGAAAGCGTTAGCAATGTCAGTTGGTTTACTCAAGGACAATCCATCTTTAGAAAAAATTGGGCTCTTACAAGTATTAGAGTTCATGATACTATCATAAATTCGCCAAATAACAGCAGGATTAGAACTTTTACTACATAGAGTATTCACATAATACTTCCTTTTAGCTTGGATAATAAGGTGAACGACTTTGGTCCTTAAAACCTTATACTCAGACCAAAGATTATGAGAATCACATGATTTAGCGCGTTTAAGAGTCTTGTCACGCATTTTCATAACATCTGAAATCTCTCTAGAAAACCGTTCAGGATGTTTGAAACGTTTAACACGTCTTTTGACAAAAGGACTATGTAAGTTACAAATCTCATTGAAAATCGAAATCCATGTATCAAAAGCATCATTGACATCAATAACTTTATCAAGTATAAACCAAGGTGCGTTACTTAAGTCAAGCAAGAACTTCTCAGCAGAGAATGCTTTGAAAGATCTGTACATAATGGATACATGAAAACCAGAAAATGGACGAGAAACCTTCAACTTACGCCTCGTTAAAACAGGAAAATGATCCGATAAGCCGGACTCACAAACACAAGTATAATAAAAATTGACATGATTCGAAACGTAAATATGATCTAATAGTCCAGTCAATTTAGGGTTTAACCTAGGACTAATTGCAACAGAAATTATTTCTTCACAATGACCTTAAGAAAGGTCTCACTAATGACATACTAAAAGTATAGGGAAATATAACGGGTGTAAATTGATTAAATTTGCATATATTCAAATTAGCTATATATTGCCTGTAAAATGACTGCTGTACTCACATTTTGGGCATGTAAACTGAATGAGAGTGGCTTTTTTCATTGCAACACAATATAGTAAGGTTCAACAAGTTATTTTCTAAATGTCCCTAACAATAAATATCATGCAAATTACCTAATTTGCATATATTCGCAGTTTTTCCATTATTTAAGACAAAATTAATGTTTAAGCTCATATATAAACAATTTTTTGCTCTATGAAATTGTTAAGGTTTTGCAAGAATTATCAATTCCATACCAAACAAATATGAAGTTGACCTAATTTGTATGCTAATTATTTCAATACAAAATGCCTAATTTGCATAATTGAATACAATATGACTACAATAGCTTCCATTGACATTTTCTGGTCTTTCAAAAATGCAATGAATAAAGAAGAGTTTCAGAGCATTACTGTTTAAATAAAGGGAATCAGAATACTTTCTTTGGATATTCTTGTTTCTTTTACGACCTTAAAGAGGCACTCCCACTTGGTAACATTTTTAAAACAGTTTTTTAATGCCAATGGTCGATATTTGACATGGCGACTGCGCGCGGATCGCGAGATATCGATAAAAACATGTCCTCAAAAAAGTTAAAGTTTGAATTCCGGTGGCCCACCTGAATTCAGCTTCCGAACATAGAACGTTCGGCACTGGGGCCATTGTCAACTAAGCTATGGAGTACAGTCTACGCTGAGGCTGCTGTACGCCAAAGCAGTACCACTCTCGTCGGTGAGCGGTCATGTCCCATGGGAGAAAGCAGAGTCCTACTGACTCGGCAAAAAAAACTGAAAAACAAAGTTTGCTGATTCCATCAGAATTCGCATAGGTGACTAACACAGATAGGTGCGGTTGATACACAGTATGCATAGTGGCCGCCGCGTGGTATGCGCGCATACCACACGCGGCGGCCGCTATGTATCGAACCACGCGTAAATGTGTGGCAGACGACAAAATGTAGTCATCAGAGGCAACTAATATTATACACGTAAAAACTGATATCTATGTGGTATTGCTTAAAAATGTAATACAACTGATTGAGAATAATGAAAAGGACAAAAACTAAGGAGAAGTTTTAAAAAAGAATTACGAGAGGTAAAGGCATTGATAATGATGTATATAAAGTCATCGCAGTAGGAGGTAAATTAATTGCGTCATTCGAACGTTTTTGGACTCCTTAGAATATCGTCAATCAGCACAACAACACACTTTCGGGGGATTTCGGGTCATAACCAGAAACGATCGTAAAATTTCGGGATGTGAAAAATACGCTCGGGAAATGACATGTTTTTATCGATATCTCGCGAACCGCGCGGAGTCGCCACGTCAAATATCGACCGTTGGCGTTAAAAAAATGTGTTTTAAAAATGTTACCGAGTGGGAGTGCCTCTTTAAGGTTATTCATGAAAAATCATTGGACGTGTTCAATTTTTTTGACATCCAGTGTCAATAGTTCAGTCATTTTCTCCTACAACATGTTCGATTGCAGTAAAATTTTTGAAGGAATTCGTTATGCTTTTGGTCACTATTTTCAATGACGATGGAAATATTCAGTTACTTATAAATGGTCCACCACACTTAAAAGTTGTGCCTGTGAATCATCTTTCTCATTATTGAACTATTGATTAGTATAAATATGAACATCATTTGAATCACCATGATGGTGGTGGTGATGACAATTGTTATGATGGTCATAATCATATCATAAATTTCTTCCTCTTTCTCCCTGTTCACAACTTCCTGTAGGTTTGTTCATTTGTGCAGCCTAAATCCTTTCGTTGACAACAGAAAGTCTAGATTTTTTTCTGCCGGGGTTATTGAGGCTGCTACAGTTCATTGTAGAACCAATAACATGGAGAAAGGGCAACTCAATGAAAAGATGTGAAGCAAGGGATGATATAATTGTACAAATAACTTGATGTCAAAAATTTGATATCTTAATTGATAAACTCGTTAACGGCAGCTTCTGTGATGCAAATCCCTTCACATTTTGGTTTTCTTGTTTCACGGTTATAAAAATTAGAATAAGCAGCTAGACCATGTAAAATTATGAAAAGTATCTAGATTTGCTTTTACAAGACTGATTTAGATTATCATGTTTCTGTTAACAGATTTGTTTTCAATTTTTTCCTTAAATGCTTTGGCTGTATACTGTAAGATCAGACGGGAAATCTCGCTCTTTAGTCCATTATATGACTTTATATTAATTTTCAATTTTTGTCTTCAAGAAATTTAAAAATTTTGAGAAATGCAGTTTCTTTTGATTGTCGTAATGTCTTTCAGCTGTTTAAGGAACAGCTTTGTTCGTTACATATTTGATAATTGGCAGTATAGTATAATGATTGTACCTCTATATCATCATGATCATTATAATTGTATTTCTATATCATTATTATCATAAATTTCTGTACGTGGCATTAACAGGCACGTGGCATTAACAGGCAAGTTGCACACAGTCAAAAGAATATCTGATTTACCAGTGACCACATAACCTGGTCTTTAATTACATTTTACCAACATTTAAAGTAATACCGGTAAGGGTGAACATAGAAGAAACCATTAGAGCTGAAACACAGATTTTCTTCAGCCTCCTTTAGTATAAAGCGTTTGATATTTGGCCTAGCATTTTGGTATGTATTAAGATAATCAAAATCCGCAGAAAGTTCCACATATTATTGAAACTAACTATACGAATTAATCATTGTTTAGTTTCACAGGGCTTTCCATTCTGTATGCCCTTGTAGTATCTAATCATTACAATGAGTTAAAATACACAGAAAATATATAATCATGTCAATTTTTTGTAATGAGCAAAATGTTCATTCAAGTTGTAAAATGATCATTTTTCGATAGATAATAAATAACTTAAACAGGTAGTGTCTCTTAATGTAACTTCTTGATTTACTGATAATATAGTTAATTAAAATAAGTTGCAGTATTGCTGAAGGCAATGAGTACTTGGGCCGTGATAGAGTAATTTTGAGGACAATATATACTACTATTCAAATATGGTCTTGAATTTCCATCTGTCAATCAGGCATTTGATTAACTGGTTATTAAACGAAGCAATGGCATGACAACAGCAAAATATGTCTAGCAACTTTTGTGGAGTTTGAGGCAGGGGTTCTTTATTTATAGTGGAAATTGCTTAAACTCCTTAAATTTTCAAATTACAGCAATTTTTTTTGTTTTCGATGGTAGATGTCTAATATTTAGATGGGCATATTTAGATTTCTACCCTATAGTTATCCCTATATACCAAAAATCGGACATCCAGCTCTATTGGCTTGCTCAGAATTAGACATGCGCATAATTAATGAGGTACAATATGTGGTGTCATAAGGTGTCCCATCATACCAAATATGAAGGGTGTAGCACTTGTGGTTACTGAGTTGTGGACAAATATATATATTTGAGGTCAAAGGTCATAGAGGTCACGTGACATTTTGTCAAAATAATTGTATTGCTAAGTTATTCCTATACACCAAAAATCAGACCTCTAGCTCTATTGGCTCGCTCAAAATTAGATATGCACATAATTAATGAGGTACAATATGTGGTGTCATAAGGTGTCTTATCATACCAAATATGAAGGATGTAGCACTTGTGGTTACTGAGTTGTGGACAAATACATATATATTTGAGGTCAAAGGTCATAGAGGTCACGTCACATTTTGTCATAATAATTGCATTGCTAAGTTATTCCTATATACCAAAAATCAGACCTCTAGCTCTATTGGCTCGCTCAAAATAAGATATGCGCATAATTAATGAGGTACAATATATGGTGTCATAAGGTGTCCTATCATACCAAATATGAAGGGTGTAGCACTTGTGGTTACTGAGTTGTGGACAAATATGTATATTTGAGGTCAAAGGTCATTGAGGTCACGTGACGTTTTGTCAAACAAATCATATCCCTATATACCAAAAATCAGACCTCTAGCTCTATTGGCTCGCTAAAAATTAGATATGCGCATAATTAATGAGGTACAATATGTGGCGTCATAAGGTGTCCCATCACACCAAATATGAAAGGTTTAGCACTTGTGGTTACTGAGTTATGGACAATAATGTATATTTGAGGTCAAAGGTCACCAAGGTCACATGATATTTTGTCAAAGAGGTCTGAGATATCTGCGTGAACCGATGGACTCACTGATGGACTCACGGACGGATATGACCCAATCTATAAGCCCCTGGACTTTATCCGTGGGGACAAAAAACTGTGTCACTGCATCCTTTAGGCAATATGAATACGATGAGAAACTAAATTTTTATTTTTCTTGGCCTTATACATGGGAGTCTATGGAGAACTGCCTTATACATGGGAGTCTATGGAGGTGTAAACTAAAAAGTCCTCTAACACGGCCAAATTCGATCGCATTGTGAAACAAATCGACGTGCATCTGTGTGGGGTCTGGTACTATTCTTGTGCAAAGTTTGAAAGAAATTGACCACGGCATGTCTGAGATATCTGCGTGAACGGACGGACGGACGGACTGACATGACCAAACCTATAACTCCCCCAGGACTTCGTCCGTGGGCACTAAAAACAACGCAACAGTTATTACAGCTACACCGGCGGTAGGTTCATATCCAGAGCCCCGTACGGTCTGCCGCCGTCGCTTGAAAACAATCTCATAAACTTGACTTCCCGGAGAAGGCGCCGAGCTGTCACGTTCAAGCCCAGGATTATTTGTCGATCAAATTTCAGTAAATTTACCTTACCTAGATGAAATTTTGTGTATAGGCTGAAATTTCGCCGAAGTTTGACAAAATTGCATCGATTTTTCAGGTTCATATCCGACATTTTTGAGTTTTGAGTGCAGACAGAAATAAGTTTTGAGGCAACATGGCTGCGACCCCATGTTGACCTAGCCCTGCGTACGATGCCATGTGCTACAGCTAACACACAGCATCGTACGCAGGGCTAGCGAGAGAGTTGCCGACATCGACGGTTATTTACGAGAAGTGAATAAAAGACTGTCATTTTTGGAAGCGATCGAGTAGCTGAGGTAGGCTGGGATACGACTTGGGCCTAAGAACGCTGAATTTCAGCAGTAATTTGGCTTTTTACGTCAAGTCCCAAAATGGATTTGAAGTCACAGACCCTACGTACGCGTACGGGTCTTTGCAGGGCTGTGGTGAGCGGGGCGATTAGCTGTAGCGGAACACACAGCATCGTACGCAGGGCGAGTTGACCCCAAGTGAAAATGTGTTCCCGATCAAATCTTCCTATATTTTTTTCAGATTTTTCGACAAAATCATTGCTTCTTAAATCTTTTGTAAAATATAAAATACTAAAATAAAATGCGATGTGCCATGTCTCCAGATTTCTAAAATATCGTTCGTTGACCGTTCGACGGAATATTCATTTCGCAAACTTGTGACGCAGTTGAAATTCAATACTGACCGCCAAATAATCTTAATGAGACGAGATCATTCTAGACATCCTCCAAATTATCCAACCATTTGCGTTAGAGTTCAGCTCGCTTAGAGTATCATAACATTCTTCGGCCTTCGTTTAGATCGACCCTAATCTCTTCCATTTAGGAAATAAATACACACAAGCTACCTTGACAAAACTTCGTGCACCATTCAGGACCAAACGCACTACAAATCTGTCTTGACGTCATCATCTCCTTACATGGTAATCGGAATACCGTATTTTTTAGCAAAGGAGACACAGAATACGTCGGAGTATTCAGTTTCTAAACGTATTACATTGTGTGATGTTGTCCAAAAAAGGTAATGTTACTGCAGTGGTATAAATTACAAAACACAAAAGTTCAAATCAGTTTATTTTGGACTGGCTTTACCCAACATTTCATATTGTTTCTTATGCCAGATTTGACCACGTGCTTACTGGCGACCCCTTTACATGCAAATTTTGTGTCAAATGGTGTGTTCTCCTGGAAAAACAAACGTACGATTTCTATATGAAGGAGGCGAAATTTGCCCTCAAAACTCGAAACCACCCCTTTATGGGGTGTACCTAGCTATTTTGAACGAGCTTCTCGAATCTGCAGCTCTATTTCGAAATGATGGTCTGGTTTTCTCAGCTCAAGGATAAGTGTTCTCCATCGCTGTGGGCATTACTATTCTCAACTGGGGGTGCAGTTTCCAGTCGTAATGTTTTTCATTGTGTCCGGGATATAAAACCTTTCCTTTTTACACTTTGCTTTGATTAACGCTAGTCCACATCTTGTCAGCGATTAAATATGTTTCAAGTTTGAATGTTAAATTCTGGTCTCGAGCCCTCTTGTTCGACCAAACTGAAATTACCCCTCCCACTTTGGCTCGTCCAGTGGGTGTAGCAAGGGTCGTGCCATCGCCTAGGAAACGGAGGGTGCATTAATTGTTGCATTTCGATGCACATTTTGATTATATTCAGAAGATTTTGTGGCAAAAACTCAGATAGAGAAGCATTAATATTCACATCTCACTTATTCAAGACTGGCTGAGAGCAGCACTTCCATTCAGTTAACATCATTACGCCATTTATTATGCCAAGAAAGATGAAGCCAAGACTTTTGCCCTCCCTGGTCTCAGCCAGAAATGGTTATACCTTACAGAGTTTTTTCCCACGGAATGAAAACAAATGTACTTGGGCTGAGGCCCAAGTACAATAAGTTGACGTAATTTGAAAAATAAAGGAAATTATTTTAATGATCATCATATAGGATTTATGCACATGAGGAATCGTTCAAAAATAGGTAAAAAATATTTAGCAATGTTAGTAAAAAATTCCAATCTCTCTTTACGATATTGTATAACATTTCAAGTTTCAAGTATTACATGTAGAAGAATGTAGGCATTTCCTATAAAATCTTTTACAATTAGCCCTTTTTCACAATGTATATTGTATTAAACTTGATTACATTACCACGCCCTGCCTGTCGCATTTTGATTGGTCGAGCTGAACCACGTGACTGACCACAAATACACAGTAATGGTTTGTCTACATGCCCGTGAATATGAATAATAAGATTAACAACTCAAAGTATCGTAACTTTACAGCTCAAACGTAAATCATAATCAATCACAAAATAAAATGGAGCACTTGTGGGTCAAGTTGAGATACTTTTTTCTGAAAACATCTCCGGATTTGCCAATTTTTACGGCGCGCGTGACAGTGCGTCGCGTATTGCTCAGTTTCTGGGGCCCAGTTGTCGTTCGCTCCGGAAATTTTCGCAAATTTTGACGGTTTTCTCGGGTTCGCTGATAATATAATGGAAATAACAGACTCCGCTCTGACCATTAACGTTTATTTGTGGGCGCGGGCTCGAGGAAAGCCAAATTAACGGGCTCGGCAAGCCTCGCCCGTTAATTTTTGCTTTCCTCTCGCCCTTGCCCACAAATAAACGTTAATGGTCAGCGCGCGCCCGTTATTTCCATAATATACCTTTCCTTGGACTTTTTAAATATTTAAGGTCACTCATTCATGTTCCAATTAGAAAAAGGAAATGACATGGTTGACTTAATGGGCTAATGCAAATAAGAACTTTTTTATTGCTGTAAGATATATTTGAAAACATTGCCTAAACTAAAAATACAAAAATGATCTTACATAGCCATTACAATGCCAGTATCTCTTAAATCACTTTCGTAAATAGATTATCAGCACCAGATTTGTATAGCATCAATGACCCATTTACCATTTGGGTAAATTAGCTGTCTTATGCACAACTTCATTAAACTTGGGGTATGTCATTTCCATGACCCTACTAAAATTTACAATGAATAAATAGTTTTAATGATCTTGCTTGTTTTTTAACATTATATATAGTCATTTATAGGTCAAAGAAAGGGAAAAGTAAAGTGGTAGGAGGGGCACATCACAGTTATGTAAAATGAGGAATCTTAAATAATACGATGCATTGCCTACACACACAAAATACATCAAGTCATCAAATTGCTT
Organism: Ptychodera flava; assembly: GCF_041260155.1. Lineage (NCBI taxonomy): Eukaryota > Metazoa > Hemichordata > Enteropneusta > Ptychoderidae > Ptychodera > Ptychodera flava. Next base: position 11,746,663 of record NW_027248277.1, on the reverse strand, counting down.
GAATAAAATGTCATTTTGCTCAATATATTTTTAAGAAATCTATTAATAGAAACGATCTTGTTCTCATTACTGAGTGTTACATTTATTCAGATTATGCACTCTCTCACCTCTTTCTCTTAGAGTTTACTGGTCATTTTGTTTGTCGTTCTGGGAACCTCCCGAAATACAAAGTGGAAACATACGATAAACTACGTTTTGTGTAGATTAAATTTAATTTGTTACGTGTAATCCAGTGAAAAGTGAAACACAGTGGCAGCCATACTTGATTTATGCAAATTAGGAATATTACTTGGTTGATAAAATATATTCAAAAATATTGGCTGGACAAAAAATAAGAAATGCATACATTACTTGAACATAATGTCGCGTTTTTCTCAATTCAATATGCATATTTCTTTTATCAGTGAATGTATTGCACCCATTATCAATTTATATCTATACAAATTAGGTAATGTTATACCTCTTAGATTGTATTGGACTTTAAGTATGTCATTCTAGGACCTCTCTAAAATACACAGAGAAAAAATAATTATATTGCTGTCAGAAGAAGCTTAAAACAGTTATTAACAAGTCATCGTTGATGACACAGTCCCCGCTTGCTAATGGGTACTTTGATTACAGGTCCTGTGATAAAAATACTTTGATACAGATGGCGCTCAATGGCCAAGAATGAGTTCCATGGTGATGAAAAACATAAAACCAATGTAGGCCACTATTCTAAAGGTCATTCAATGAGTCAACTGGGAATTAGTTGACAGGATGTTGCAAAACATTTTTTCATACTATCCTAACACTAATAGATTATCACCGGTACCATATTTCATAAAGTTTAATGCAGTATTTACAACACTATGAGATCAACATCTGTATCAAGTTTCATCAAATTTGACGTAGTATTTGTGGATATATCACTCAAATTAGAAAAGTTCATTACATATGCAATTACAAATCAATTAAAATGACACTTATCAATGTCTTTTTCACTGTTAAAGCAATGTGAGCTTAACATCTGTACAAAGTTTCACGAAATTTGATGCAGCATTTCTTGACATATCAGCCTAATTATGAAACTTCAATAATTGACATGATACTGCTACATGACGTGAAACAAATTGACGAGCATGTATGAAATATGCCAATGTCCTTGTACCAACTTTGAATGATACTGGTGGAAATATGTCTGAGTTATGGCTCAGTACATGAGAAAATTGTAACAAAATCGCCGCCACGCAGCAATATTTGATCTTACTGTTTAAAAAATCAACATGTATATGTGTGATATAAGTCAATTTCCAGGTGCAAACTTTGAATAAAATCAGTTGAGACTTGCCAGAGTTATGGCTCTCGACATGAAAAAAAAACATAACAAAATTGCCACCATGTGGCCATATCGGACCATATCGAGAAACAAATCAAAGTACATATTTATATCCAAGTACATATGTATACTATGAGTCAATGTCCTTGTACCAACTTTGAATTAATTTGCTTGATACATGTCTGAGTTATGGTTCAGGACATGGAAAGTTGTAAAAAAAATGGCCACAAGGCGGCCATATTGGATCGTATCACAAAACAAATCAATGTGCATATGTATGACGTAGGTCAATGTCCTTGTACCACCTTTGAATAAAATCAGTTGAGATATGCCTGAATTATGGCTCTGTACACGAAAAAATCATAACAAAATAGCTGCACAGCAGCATCATATCACAAAACAAATTGATGCGCATATCTATGATATACATCAATGTCCTTGTACAAACTTTGAATAAAATCGGTTGAAACATGTCTGAGTTATGGCGCTGTACATGAAAAAAATCGTAATAAAATGGCCGCCTGGTGGCCATATTGGATCGTATCACAAAACAAATCAACATGCATATATATGACATAGGTCAATGTCCTTGTACCAACTTTGAATAAAATCGGTTGAAACATGCCTGAGTTATGGCTCTGTACATGAAAAAATCGTAATAAAATGGCCGGCTGGCGGCAATATTGGATCATATCACAAAACAAATTGACGTGCATATCTATGACATTATTCAATGTCCTTGTACCAACTTTGAATAAAATCGGTTGAAACATGTCTGAGTTATGGCTACGTACATAAAAAATTGTAATAAAATGGCCGTCTGGCGGCCATATTGGATCGTATCGCAAAATAAATCGATGTGCATCTGTAGGTCATAGTGCTATGCCTTTGTGCCAAGTTTGAACAAAATTGGTTTAGCAGTGTCTGAGAAACTGTTGATGACGGAGGGACGGACGGACGGACACACGGACGGGACCCAATCTATAAGTCCCCGCCGGACTTCGTCCGCGGGGACTAATTAGGGATATACAAAGAAAAGCTAAGTGTTGTGGCGGCCATATTGGATTTTTGCAAATGAGGAATATTTCTATGGCGACAAAATATTTCCATCAACTTTGCCTACGCCAAAAACAAGGCAAATAAGCCAAAAACCTGCATATATCATGTTTAGCCAAATATTTAAGTGGAACCATTCTATCAGCACCTAGTTTGTAACCATAATCTTTTTACATTTATGCAAATTAGGCATTGTTTACATTTCTTGATTTTACTAGGCTTTTAGTATACCATTGTAGGACCTCTTTGAAATACACAGTGAATAAATTATTCTATAGCTGTCAGAAGTAGCTTATAAATAGTTATTCATTAGAGAAAAACAAAGAAAAGTGAAGTGTTGTGGCGGCCATATTGGATTTATGCAAATGAGGAATATTTCTATGGCGACAAGATATTTCCATCAACATTGCCTAGACCAAAAACGAGGCAAATAAGCCAAAAACCTACATAACATATCATGTTTAGCCAATTACTTTTAGCAGAAACATTCTATCAGCACCAAGTTTGTAACCATAATCTTTTTACATCTATTCAAATTAGGCGCTGTTTACAATTCTAGATTGTACTAGGCTCTCAGTATGTTATTCTCGGACTCCTCTAAAATACAAATTGAAAACATTTTTCTATTACTATCAGTAGTAGCTTAAAAATACTTGTTAAGTAGAGAAAAACAAAGAAAAGTGAAATGTTGTGGCGGCCATATTGGATTTATGCAAATGAGGAATATTTCTATGGCGACAAAATATTTCCATCAACATTGCCTAGACCAAACACGAGGCAAATAAGCCAAAAAACCTGTATCAAAATCATGTTTAGCCACATATTTTAGGTAAAAACCATCTATCAGCGACAATTTTATACCCATGAGCCTCCTTTACATTTATGCAAATTAGGCACTGTTGCACCCCTTAGATTTTATTATACTTTTAGTGTGTTATTTCTAGGACCTTTCCAAAATGCATGGTGAAGAAATAATTTCTGTTGCAATTAGTCCCAGGCTGACCCCTTTTTTGGCTTAGATTGACTGGACTATAAGCAAGACTTGGATGCAGGACGAGTGATACCCTCGACAAGTTGCACCATATTAAACAATAATAATGACTGGTGAATAAAGTGGTTAATGCCTTGATTTGACAGTAGGTCAACATTAAAGTCACCACATACAATCAATTCAGTACCTTCAAGAAAACCCCTCTCCAAATTAATCATAATATCTATATCAACATCGCGTGTGGTGTTTGGTGGTCGATACACAAAAGCAATAAGAAAGGGTTTATTCATGTGTGGTGTTATTCTAACCACATTATCTCGAGATGATCACACTCAAGATCATAACGTCTTTTGTAAGGTAAATCAGATCTAATATAGGAAATGAGACCACCGCCGGACTTATGAGCTCTATCCTTACGTTCTAAGTTAAAATCGTCGATGGAAAATTCAGTACTGGAAAGATCATCAGATAAAAACGTTTCCACAATACGCAAAACATCGACAGAGGATAATATATTTTCCTTAGTGAGGGATAAATAATGTCTGATCTGATCGACTTTGTTGCGTTCTCGCTACGGATGCTGGGCGTTCGACAGACTCTCACTAGCACCGCTACGATATCACAGCTAGGAAAATGTGTACGTGAAAAGTGGTCGACCGAGAGTCGCAACAATATAGCACACCGCTGTAAGATCACAGCTTGCGATGGACCTTGAAGCACGACATGTACGAAAGAGAATAAAAGAACGCCTTCCAAGAAATCAGTTTTTGGACCCCATTTCTATAAATGGCCATCAAGTATGCCTAGCACAGTGAGCCCGCTGTACAAGACCCTTTTTATGAAGGGAAAGTTGTATCGGCGCTCAGACTCGTTGACCTGGTATATATTTTATGCCTAACTACACACACTCGTCATACCTGCCAGTTACGGTAGCCAATGTCTTTTCTACCGAACTACACAGCAGTTGCCAGACGTATGAGCTTTGGTCCATGGTAGCCATTGTCTTTTCTGCCTGCTAACTACACGGCTCTTGCAAAATATGTTTGTTATGGTAGCCAATGGATTTTCTGCCGAACTACACAATCCTGAGTTCAGGTGGCGAATGTCCCTCTGCCTAACTATACTGCTCCAGAGACGCAGGCGAGTTACAGTGGACACACAATGGGGTCTTTCAGCGAACTACACATCTGCAGCCAGATAGCGAGTTACGGGGGCCAGGGTCTTTTTTTACCAAATTACGCAGCTTTCTCCAAACAGGCTAGTTTTTATGCAACCATGTTTGTCACAGTTGTCAGGAATTATCGTCGCATATTCTCTAGGACTCATAACTCAACACCGTGGCAGATCATGGCTCGCTTGGATTAAAACAAGCATATTAAAAACATGCTGCGTATCCACTTACTTATATTTCCTATTTTCACTTGTAGAGCAATTAATTATCGACATGTTACGGATTTTAATGATCAGTATCACTCCCTGTTGTACTTATTGAGAAATTTTCTGGTCCCGGCACCAGTTGTGTAAGGTTAGTAACAGATTTTTTCATTCCCGTCGTTTTGAAGGGTCCAGGCTCTCGTCATGCATGTTTCCCGGCAAGCTTTGTTGGACATGGATCTTTAGGCCAAAAAACTGTGCTGTTTTGATAACGTGTTTTTCAAAAATGGGTAGGCTGGTCGGCAGGAATTTTTTCCAAAGTATTTTTATTTTTAAATATACATTTTTCAGGGGTTCAGGGCGATCAAACACTAGCCACAACATTTCCAGAAAATATGTATCATACATATAAAAGGAAAAAAAACGTAAAGACATCCTCGTTCAAGCAAAATTCAAATGCCAAGTAACGAACGCGTGGTTTTACGGGGTTTTTTCTTTTTTCTTTAATTCCGTGTTTACATAGATCCAAAAAGTTTAGAATGGGCTGGTAAAAAATAGGGTAGGTCGCCTTATCGGAACAGCACAATTTTTTGTTAGGACTTATTATAAAAGCTGGTGGAACAGGTACTGTAGCGGTTCGGATCTTTCAAGTTGCAACACGGCCGTCAATGATAGCTTAGACTGCATGAACAGACCTCCTTCTGTTGACTTGATCTCTACAGGAAAAACATTCAGCGAGACTCAGTGGCTGGACAGACTGTTAATAGAGTGACATGAATCACAGCTCAAGGAACTTCACCCAGGCACACCTGTCGCTGCGCTAGGTCAGCCTATAGACATTCAGAGGGATAGTCGAAATTGTTTAAAATCTTCGAGATAACAAATGCTGAACTAGACATTACCGGACTGTTTTCCAAAGAAATAAATGTACACCATTCAAAGCTTGAGATGAAAATGCCAAATAGGTCTTAGAAAAAAATAATGCATTCCAACTATCTGAACAACCTATGGTCTAACGGACAAGCTCTGAGGATTGTCGTTTACTTGAAAAACAACCACGCTTAGATTTATGTGCCATAAATTCTTATCGGGCAGACCGGACTGTATAAAGAAAGAGTGCCTCGTGTGACAGCATAACACGACCTATCGCCCTAGCCGTCATGTTTGTCCAGGGACATATAGAATACACTGTTTGTTCGCTTTCGTCTTTAGAGCAGCACACTTTATGCCCCCATGGTGGGTACGATAGGACTTGTACAGTCCCGTCAAACACTATTAATGGAATCACACAGTGCCCTTTGTACGACGTGCGATGGAACGCTTGCCATTATACTGCCCCTCAAAGGTTACAGGGTAAACATGGACAGTCTACCACACGTGACCTTTGACATCAAACATGCTCGAGTCAAATTGGGACGTGCTTTAGCACGAAATGAGGCACATACGATTTTTAAATGTACTTTTTAACTCGGATTTCTGGTAAATTTAAGAGACTAAGCTAGCTCGCAGATTTTGCACAAGTTCACTGATTGTGCGGGGGAAATTATGATCGTTGACTTTTAAAAACATTCGGTTGAATATCACAGTAAAATACGTTTAGTGAGTAATAATCAGTAATGTTGGTATTTGTATTACACTAAGAGAGACCGTGAAAATTTTATTATAATGGGGTAGAAGTAAAATATCGTGGCTTTAATTGGAGGAAATCCCGCTGACGATATCTTGACGTCCGTGAAAGCAATATAGTGCCTTCACACAAGGTGAATACATACGTTGCAATTGTTTACGGCACTATTTTGAAGAGAAAAATAGTAAATATATCAGGGGAAAATCGAAATGATATTTTCTACAAACTCTTTATTTTTTTTTATTTGTTGTTTTATTTGTTTGTTTATTCTGTCAGGTTTATCAGATGATGTAATGCCAAGCGATGCAGTAACATGGTAAAGTGGACTAGCGATTCGGGTGCACGTCATCGTAGCGTAGCAACGTAAATATTTTACCGTGTGAACAAGCAATCCGCACGTTTGCCTAACTTGCCCAGTTCATTCTGTCGCAGATGGTGGAGAGCGAGATACTCTGCCGAACTTGTGAAACATGGCGAGTTCGGCTAAACATGCTTGCGGTAGCACTGAGCGTACACTCTGTCATGCATTACAGCCTCTATGCATATTGGTTTTTGGGCGATGTAGATTATAGACAGTGTTATAATTTACTCTTTCAAAGCCATATTTGCCTTAAAAACTGAATATTTTGGCTCTCTTCGTAGTAAAAACGTTTGCAGACAAACAGACAAACCACATGTGGTGTTATAATCTTATACATTAGAATCATCGTGCAGTCAAGAAACGTTTAGTTGTGAAAGGACTGTGATTCAACACAATCACATACGTTCCCACGCGAATGCATAATTAAATGCACAACCTAAAATATAATTTACAGTCTCTTACAGTGCGAAAAAACGCCATCTGGTGTCTGCACACGTAGAACAGGCTATGCACTTCCTCCCAGTTCCTGCAGCACAGAGTTCTGCAAACAGCGCCAAGAACGATGGCATTTCAGTAAGCTAAATGGTTTACCTCGCTCAACCTGAGAGGTCAAAAAGGTCAACTTCAGAACAATTGATAGTAAACCCGTCGTTTCTGTTACTAGAAAACCTTTAGAACCATTTTTGATCTTAGAAAATAATGTTGTATTTAGAATCAATTACGGTACAAAGTGACTAGTGTTAACGTGTCTAAAACAGATCACATGTTGGGCAATGTAGAGCTCTGAATAATTGGGCCATATCATTTCAAGAAAAGGGGTGTCCTTGCTCCATAATTATAAGAAGAAATACAGACCCCGGAGAACCATCAATCATAGATATATAATTAATACAGAACAGCAGAGACAGTCAACCGACCAACTTTGAGAAATTGTAGCCAGTTTTCTTTAACATATTTTGTGTCATTTGAACGTTGTTTTGAGTTCTTTGTTTTCTGTGTTTCCATCAAAAGTAAAATTTAATAAGGAAAATAAAGGTTTCCGCAGCTGCCTGTCGAGCTCAATCTTAAAGTCCCCCTCTCACTGACTAGTCTTTCCCCATACCCCCGCTTTGAACAAAATAAGAGCACTTACAGCCCTAATTCCCGCTAAAGTTCCTTGACCTCATAATCTACCTTCCTCGTCGACAAGAAACATCAGTGACTCATGCTTTTTGCACGCCAACTAAACATATTGAAGTTGCTCGCGTAGCAAACAAATGGCGAATGCCAGCATGCCTCGAAGAAAATTGCCCACTGTTTGTTCTCAGACAGAAAAAAATGCCCTCCCAGCCGTCAAGGAATCACTCGTTAGCACCCTTTTTCCTCCGAAAGTCCTGTTCGCTACCCCTTGAATGGTTTCCTTGTTGAGTTATTTGAACTTGATGTTGAAATGACCACAATAGTCGCCATTAAGTAATTACATACAACGTATGGTCTATTTGACACGAGTCTGATCTTCGAGCTAACGTTTTTTCGCCGTAGCTTTTTTCTGTTTCATACTGTGTGTTGATTAGTATTCGATGTCATGCATTCACGTAGTCGATGACTCCGCTATGTTCCTACATGGAGGTACCTCCGCTATGTTCCTACAAGTATATAGGTACCTCCATACTACAAGCACCTGGTTAATAAACAACTGTCGCCTTGTTTGTGCTACCGTAGAGTTGCCTAAATCGCTTGGGGCTTATTCCTAGAGACGGTTAACCATTATTAAATTCCAGACCGGTGGGTGGAGGGACGGTGATTAAATGAAAGAATTCGCTACAAAAATACAGGAGTGTTTTACACAATGCCTGTTGATAGCGTAAGCGTTAGGTTACAAAAGTACGAGAGATCACGACGGATACACATGGAAGTCAGCCGATATCGAGTGACGATAGACGGTAGCTTAGCAACCAGTGCAATACGTGCACTGGTATTAAGTGAGCTTCCAAACAAGCGCTAAAAGGTCTGTGCTCACTGGAGGTCGGATTGCAAACCGGCGGCACTTGAGTCACACCCATTGTGTCGCCCACACGTTACTGCTGTGTGTTTGTGTTCGCATGTAGCGAGCTCCGTTTCTAGCTCCATGGTGTACGTGTGTCTCAGAGAGAGAGAGAGAGAGAGAGAGAGAGAGAGAGAGAGAGAGAGAGAGGAGAGAGAGAGAGAGAGAGAGAGAGAGAGCATTTGTCACTACAAAGGTCGTTGGCGTCCTACGTATGTCTTTCAGATTTGTTAACACAAGTCAAATAGGCTGTCACTGTTATATCATGTGGGCAAGCACTTATTCAAAAAGGTCAATCTACGACCCCTCTTCGTTTGTGCATTTTATAGACAGTGTCAGTCTGTGTGCTACCTCCGTAGTCAAAACATGGAGGTTTCGTTCTACCTCCAAGATCAGGGCAAGGATCAAATGATGTCATCGAAACATACGAGGCTCAGACTAAATAACAAACTAGCAATCAAAAGTATCGACTGTCGGCCACAGGGAAATGTGATTAGTTCGGTGGCTGGAAGTATTGCAACAGCCAAAAATATTTGTCATATTTTTTGCAGTCGAAGTTTTTGTAAGAGAAAGTATTGCTTGTTTGTTTGTTTGTTTGTTAACTTATTTTTTTATCTGTTTCTCTTAATTTAGTTTCTCTTAATTATTTGCGTGTTTGTTGTTCATTGTTGTTTACACCTCCAGTGTTACTCTATGAGGTGTGCCTGTCGGAATGCTTCGCGGGACTTTTGACAAAGATCTTATCTGCGGAGGATACATAGCGCCGTAAATTACTAAGGACCCTGCATTTGTTATTTGTTACCCCTCCGTGCTCCATTCACTAACCTTTGAGCGTTGTCTGCAATCCGAAGGGGCGTTGCCACGGTTCGCATGGTTTGCTTGACGTCTTCGTTCATAATTGCGCCCCCATGCGACGTCGTACTTTGCTCTGATTTTAGATTTTAGTTAAACAGTATAAAAAAGCTCTCCTTGCTGTCAAGGTGACATAACATATTTCCCTCCCTCTTTTAAAGCAAAATATGAAAGTTGTATTTGCAATATTGACGCTCAGGTCAAGAGCGTTCGTATACCAGTGAAATTTGTCCGCGGCGGTCTGGCGTTTGACATAGTCCGTCCACCAGTGATGGCGGGACGGTGCTCCGGCGTACGCGTTGCGAACATTACAGCAAGCGGTTGAATTTATCAGAACGCCTACGCCTGTCTCACATTGATCAAAGGAAAATACTGTGCACCGACCAGGTTTTACCTCCAATATTTCACTGTCTAATGACAAAGAATTCGTTCGAGACACTGCGAGTCATTCATTGATGTAAATATTATCGTAATATCATCACATTTGTACTAACCGTGAAGAGTATGTGCGCGGAATACTTCTGGGGTCAATGACACTGCAGCGTGATTTTCCTCCACCCTACTAGGCCAAAAAAATAAATTGTGTTGTACCGAGAGGGTAGGTAGGTCGGCAGGACTTTTTCCAAAATAGTTTTTATTCTAAAAATGCATTTTCAGGGATTTATGGCGGTCAAAAAAACGTATCATAAATGTAAAAGGAACAAAAAAACATAAAAGACATCCTCGTTCAAGCAAAAATCAAATGCCAAGTAACGAACACGTTTTTTTTAATACTTCCGTGTTAATTTAGTTCTAAAAAGTTTAGGGTCGGCAGTTAAAAAAATAGGGTAAGTCGGGTTATCGGAACAATTGTTTTTCGGCCTTATAGCTGAATCTGTCTCTGTATAGTGCGCCCCTTTGAGTTGGGTGCACAACTGTCTCCTTGTCGTCGTACAATCCTCAATTACATAAACTCTATGTATTAATTGTTAAAACACTACTATCTAACTATACAAACACAAGCAAACAAGAGAAATTTAGCCCGATCTTACCATAAATCATTTAAAGTCATCTGCTGCAATTGATCCTACCAAAATTTTAGTGCAATATTTTTACCAATTCTCATGAGTTTTTCTGTAATTTTTGATTAATTTTGGTCCGAATGGACATCACATTTCATTGGCTGCAGTTGTTATCCAAATTTTGCCAAAAATCTGGAAAAAAAACCAAAACTGGAGTATATTTTCTAAAGGTGACAAAAATTGACTTTGGCGCCCAAAGGGTTAATAGTCTTCGCGGTCAATTTGGAACGCCTGCATGAGTGCTTAGGATATATGTGCAGTCCGTTAAGTCATATTTTGACCTAACCATGCTTCGACGTTCATGTTGTACATCTGTAGACCTACAATCAAGGGAAGCGAGAAAATTACATCCAACTCCAGAAAATTACCCAAATTCGGGTGGCAGTAACAAAATGTTTGTCGTGTGCTTCAGAGTATTAGCGAAACTAATCTGTTGTCGTATACATTATCCTTGACGTGTGATATTCTCTGGTCGAGTTTAAACCACGGTCCCTCTTTTGTGGAGGGACCGTGTTTAAACATGGGTGTCTCTTTTTAAACATCCTTCTGTAAGGAGTATAGTACGAGCGACTGTCTTCATTTTCATTGGATGATGCACCTGTTTCGCTTCGGACATTGAGAGTTCACGATACGTCACAAATGTGCCTGGACGTGCCGAATCATGGTGGCGCTCAACAGCGTTCAGTTTTCTCCCATGAACTTCGATACCGTCAGTACGACCCGACGACAGGGAAGAAAAAAATGACTTTCTTTCTTCTCTTTTTCTATTCTTCGTCACCCTCACACCTTCTTTACAATTAATGCAATACGATATATTTATGTATACACACACGTAACAGTACCTGTATTAACAGATCGGTCAAGTTTATCGGAATAAAAGGAAATACTAATCACGGGAGATCGTACTGTATTCCACTACTACATTATACAATGCATGCCGTGTTCACGTTCTCGAGACCACGGCCACTCCACATTTTGTGGAATGACCGCGTTTAGACCTAGATTTAGACGAGAGCGACCATGGAGGTAGACGGAGAGACGTAGGCCCAGATTGGAATGTATAGTTAATAGCGGGAATGCTCTATTATCGCCGTCACTCGTGGCTCAGTGGTCCTGTGCTGGTCCACAACAAGTTCGTCCTCCGTATAGATTGTGACACAGTCCACACACGGACTGTGATTGTGACAACCGGGAATAAGGTTCATTCAAAAACAATGTGCTTTTGTCGACTTGGCTCGTATCAATTGCTAATCCACTGTCTAAGCTAACAGCTTATCTAATAAACACTCGCTAATTGACTAATCCATTGACATACTCAGTGGATTGTTGTTGTGGGAATAAACATGTTCTATTGAGCAGTTTGGATAAATCGGTCAACAAGCCTTGTTGCCTTTGTGTGGGGTGGGGGACTTGAGTCGACAAGGAGAGCTCCCTCTTGTTCGCCGCGGCATTAGCACATCTCACGAAGAACGCGGATAAGGCAATTGCCCGGTCTTCGAATGCGTTCAGCGGTTCTCTTTATGTTCTTTTCTGACAACGTTAGCGTTTAACATCGTAATTTCTTTCATACTTAACTTACTTTACGCGATTTTTAAAGAATTAGGAACATACCCTTAATATAGGAAAATATTAAAACCACATTTCTCGAGGGTCTATGGTTAATGTAACATTGGAAGAATGTACATATACACGAAATTAAAATCAATTTTGTGAGTGTTCTCACCATATGTATATATTAGAACCACGAACTAAAAAAACATAGAAGGCAATTTCAGAGATTGATCCCCCAAATTGCCCTGTACATCAGTTTTGCTATATTGGTCGCCAAGGGATACGCGATACCGTATTCACAACACGCACCTCGCTGCCAATCTACGAATGCAAACATTGCTTTGTACCGGTATGTGTAATAATTGGATACAGTACCCTTGGGATGAATGCGTTTTCATCGCAGCTCAAGCGACGACTTGACATTCAGAACAGGGCACGCGTCGGTGTTGTGTTCGCAGCGATGACGCACACTTGTTTGACACATAATTAACACCTTTGGATAAGCGTTGATGCTTCGCTTTTCATGCAACTGTGGAAGTCGCTTTCAGAGCCTTGAGTTTCGATACACCACTGACAAGGAGCTCCTTGTATCCTGTGGATACACATACCCTGGTTTTGTTGCTCAACACAAGACTCACCTGCTAGTCGCTTGTCTTTTCTCGGCACCATTCACTGTTAATGGGTCGTTGAGTTCACCCTCGATCTATGCAACAGCCTGTCAGAGGATACTGATTGAATTTCTCTGTCATCTAACCACCAACGCGACAGCCTGCTGAATTTTTTGAATTTTCTTTGATAAAATATTAATAATCAAGTCTAGCTACACATTTTGGCTGTCATCACTCACAGCATGGAAGTACAGAATACCCTTCTACCTTAGTAATTATGAGTTTCAAGGGACAGTTCTCAATACTGGTTCTTGAATAAGCAATTGTTGACATTGAGAATTTTACATGGTGATGGCACTTTGTTTTCCATTGAATTTTTTTATCATGTCGGCCAATTTGTTTTTAGATAAAGCTGAAAACTGACCTGCCCCTTTAAACGTCACTTTCTATCGTCGTGACTACGGTCGGCATAACAATGCGACGGAGTTCGATCATTGTAAAAAATAGAGAGCGAAATAAAAATCATAACATGACAAAGTAAAACAAAATCGTCATGCCAAATGGATTGGAAATTTATTGTATTATTAAGATCAAACACTCGTTTCAATCGTGCGTAAAGCGACCAATTTTCCAGTCGTAATAAACATTTCTTTTTGTGTAAAAATAAGCCAACAGAATTTATTTCCAAAATGCAATATATTATTAGGCAATCAAAGCAAAAAGAGTAAAAGCAAAAATGTGTTCAAAACCACAGAAATAAAAATGAAAAGTCTGTAGGCAATTGAAAGAAAATCGGTTTCATTGAGAAACAATGAATTCTGAAAATTCAGGTAAAATCGCGGTTTTTTTTATTTCAAAGCAATAGTCGCAAGTAATATACTTTGCCGGTGAGGAAAATGCCAATCATGATACCATCGGTGACAGGAAACTTAAATTTTCTCATCTCGTTTTAACTGAATATTACAAGTGTTTTAACTAACACTTGTTCCAGCTGCCATTTTCATGTTCAAAACATTTCTTTTCAAATGAAGAACAAAATTGTAATTGAAAAGAAACGGACTGTAATTTTCTATGAATTAAGTGCCGTGAACGAGGCTGACAATATATATTTTCTGGTAACTTGAGGGGTTCGTAAACATCCGGTTAAGTTCTTTTTAAAGCCGATCGCGCACTTCTCGTCACTCATTCAGACCTGCGTCGCCCTCCGATACGAAGCTCGTAACCATGGCAGCATTGAACCAAACCTTTCGTTCAGAGATCCCGCGTTTCGGAAGATGCTCCTGCAGGCGATGTCGGGACGATAGCAGCAGCGACGAATCGGCAAGCGAAGCAAGTGAACACTCCGGTTTCCTTTTGTTTGATGAGAGTTCATCATCATCATCATCGGAGGGCGAGACTAGACCAAGAAATACAGTTGATAAGGTTAGTTCTTTTGCGTATAGTGTAATAAGTCCAACATTCGTTTCAATCGCGTAGCTAGAAAATATTTCGGGTAATTGAAAGTCAGAAAATGTTTAAGATTTCCGGCAATGATAAAGGGTTTCTGAACGTTTTGGCACCAAGACGTTTCGGCCTCCGAATTTCAGGCCCAAAGTCGTTTCGGCACTGCGACCCAAGACGTTTCGGCACCGCTGAAGGCTACCTGTGGGAACTAGTGCTGGAGCGTAATGTTGCAAATCAACGCACTAAAAAGTGTAGTGTCAACTAACATTCACGTACATGCTTTAATCTCTGTGAGAATATGGTAAGAGACCGTAAGAAAAAGCTTCATAACATTTTCAAATCTGTGACACAAGTTTATCGATATCAGTAGCTGCCTACACGGCAAAAGTTTGATAGCGGTACCGAAACAGCAAGGCAAAAGTCACACAAAATGCACATAAAAGTACTGGTCAGAACGCAAAGGTCACGCTTACGATTATGACGGATCAGTCAATTACTAAATATTTTGAAAAAAAATCGAAACTTGGATGTCGAAACGTCTTGGGTTGCGGTGCCGAAGTGACTTGGGGCCGGAAATTGATAGGCCGAAACGTCTTGGGCCGAAACGACTTGGTGCCGAAACGACCAGTTACCATGATAAAAGATGCAGGGAATTTATCTCAAATTGTTATGCACATAAAATCCGGATAAAAATACTTGTCTTGCCATTCAAGCACTGTGCAAAGCAATTTTGGCGGTTTCTAGACGTTTCGGCCCAAGACGTTTTGGTCAGAACGCAAAGGCCACACTTACGAATATGAGTCAGTCAATTAGTGAGAAAATTTCGAAACAGGGATGCCCAACCGTCTTGTGTTGCGGTGCCGAAATGACTTGGGACCGGAAATTGAGAGGCCGAAACGACTTGGTGCCGAAACGACCAGTTACCCACTGGGTCGCCTCCAAGTCGTTTCAGCAGTTTCTAGATGTTTCGACACCAAGTCGTGTTGGCCTCCAAATTTCCTGCCTAAAATCGTTTTGGCATCGCTATCCAAGATGTTTCAGCTCCACTCTATGCTACCCGAGGGAACAAGTGCTTAAGCGTAATGTTACAAATCAAAGCACTGTAAAATATAAGTTTACTGTCATTCTTTAACATTTGTAAGAACATGGTAAGAAACCGTAAGAAAAAAGTCTTCATATTATTTTTAAATCTGTGACACAACTTTATTGATATCTATATAGCCGCCGACAAGACAAAAGTTTGAAAGCGGTGCCTAAACGGTACGGCAAAAGTCACTCAAAATGCACACAAAAGTACTGGTCAGAACGCAAGGGTCACGCTTAGGAATATGACGGGTCAGTCATGACTCAGTTTGAAAAAAAAAATCGAAACAAGGATGCCGAAACGTCTTGGATCGAAACGACCAGTAACCGTTTCGAAACAGCCTCCAAATTTCCGTTTGTCGTTTCGGCACCGCGACCCTAGACATTTCGGTATCCCAGTTTTCCATTTGATTTGGGGGGGGGGGGGCGCTTAGCTTTTTGTGTAAAAACGAATTTGTAATTTTGACCAGTGATATTCGTAAGCATGAAACGACTCGGGCCGAAACGACCAGTTTCCCATCTCACCACACTGTTCAGTTTCTGCTACCTCTATGTACACAGCAACTGTGGTAGCACACAAGTAGTTTTGCTACTCCCCCCGTGCTATACGGTTGCACTCTCTCTCTCTCCGTGGTAGAAATTCTAGGCAACTTGTCAACTCGACCACGGTCCGCTTCGATCCCAATAATTCACACCCTCTTGTCGTTGGTAATAGTCACCTCGACTCTTGCACCCACATCACTTCGACCTTGCCACACTTTATCTGTCTTACGGCATTTATTATATCATGCAATTTCGCTTAGAAAACTTATGCAATTGGTGATTCTGTGAGAAAATCTGCTTACTTCACAACAATAATTTAGCCGTTTTGCTAAGCAAATTGAAGGCATCACGGACACGATCAAGCGCCAGTGCGTAAGTGTTGACGATTGGCCGTTGAATGCATCTCCCTGTACGCTTGGCGATGGAGGCTTTTGGCTCATGGTGCGTTCGTACTCCTGTGTTACTGAGCTTTCATTAAACCCTT
The DNA here is from genome assembly GCF_041260155.1 of Ptychodera flava. Classification (NCBI taxonomy): domain Eukaryota; kingdom Metazoa; phylum Hemichordata; class Enteropneusta; family Ptychoderidae; genus Ptychodera; species Ptychodera flava. The sequence goes on along the minus strand of NW_027248277.1, from coordinate 11,730,288 downwards.
AATAGTGCTTTGAGTATCGAACACAATTGACTATTGTGCTTCCGAGAATTTTATACGAATTTTTCGGCTTAATACCGAAGGACAGACATGTCTGACGGGGTCGAGATGACGAGGGTAGAGGGGCCGGATGGAGGGATCTCGGCGACCAGGGCTGACCGGGTCTAAACAGCCAGGAGTCGGGTGACTATAAACCGGATTTTCGATAAGCTAATACTGAAGAGCTGGCTACTATATCTGCGTGTCAGATAAATCATGGAGGTAGTGGATAAATTAAATGAACAGCATCTTGGTCTTATTGAACGACTTCAGTTTTGGCCGTTTGTAAACGACGAAACTTAGGTTGCGGAAGTGTCGTCGGACAAATATCGCAAGTCGTTCATTCCATGGAGCTAGAAACGGAAGCACCATGTTCATTCCCGCCTCTTCGCATGCATTATGGCGAAGAAGTAAGGAGACTTACCGACTATACGCCATTATAATCCAAATCGCCTTTGGGCCAATTTTCGGTTTCGTAACCACTGGTCACACACACTGTCTCACTATGTCAACGGAGACATCGTCTAATTCCAATTCTTTTTCCCTTATTAGATGGTTACCATCAGCGCAGCCTCGGGCGGTTCCAACGTCAACACCAAAGAAAGCGTTGACAACAACAACAAAAATAAACATAGTGTAAGCTCCTCTGAGTACAGACTTGGTAAACGAGAACACAAAAGCAATCACGTAGATGCTGATGTCGAAAAGCTTGTGAAGAGGTTGTATCGAGTGAAGGAGTATGTGCCAGCAAATTGCTCGGTGAGTATAATAATACTTATTATATTGCCATGCCCGTCGCATCTTGATTGGTCGAGCTGAACCACGTGACTGACCACAAATACTCAGTAATGTTTTTTTTTTATATATGCCCGTGAATATGAATAATAAGATTAGCAACTCAAAGTATTGTAACTTTACAGCTCAATCGTAAATCATAATCAATCAAAAAATAAAATCGAGCACTTGTAGGTCAAGTTGAGATACTTCTTTCTGAAAACATCTCCGGATTTGACAATTTTTGCAGCGCGCGTGACAGTGCGTCGCGTATTGCTCAGTTTCTGGGGCCCAGTTGTCGTTCGCTTCTGAAATTTTCGGAAATTTTGAAGGTTTTCTGGGGTTCGCTGATAATATAATGGAAATAACAGACTCCGCTCTGACATTAACATTTATTTGTGGGCGCGGGCTCGAGGAAAGCGAAATTAACGGACTCGGCAAGCCTAGCCCGTTAATTTTTGGCTTTCCTCTCACCCTTGCCCATAAATAAACGTTAATGGTCAGCGCGTCGTCCGTTATTTCTATATATTATTTTTTTTTTCCATTTAAGCCTGTGTTTGAGGTCTAGACAGATCACAAAGATCACACCAAGCACAAGAATACTCTACACTCAATGTCACTAGTATGTGTTGTTTGAATTTTGTAATACTGTTGAGTAGCATTGCACTAACGTTTTGAGAAAGTGGCTGATAATTCTTTTCCAGAGTTTTTGACACAAAAAACATTTTATCAAAGTCACTTTGGCCATAGACTCTCGAGAGTCTATGCTTTGGCCAAGACCCTTTCTCACCTTCACTACGGTGTTTTGGCCCACTTCGTTACAAACGGAGGGGAGCGTAGAGAGCGCCCTCGGGCGACGGATCTTGTAGTCTATTACCCATAGGATAACGCCAGAGCACCTTACACGTGTCCAGTTTACTTGACTTAGTAACACTCTTCAATCGGAAGCGACAAAAACCAAAGTCTAAATTGTTGTCTATTTGTGTTTTTTTCAGTCTGCCGTTCATAACAGCTACTACAGACTAAGGCATCACGAGGGATTCCAGGATTTTGATACGAGTCCAGGGTGAGTTTTATTTCCAAATACACTGTTAAAAGATTATTCCAAGTTATCAGCATCTAATCTATCAGATTTTTCCACAATGAAAACGACAATTGAAAACTTTTTTGAATTTACCTCCCCATTTTTTAATTCATGCTAAAATAATTTTGGACTCGTCATTTGATATAAGGGGTAGTCAGGGGGACAGAGTATACTCACGGTAGTACTCTGCACCGTGGTATACTCGATTTCACTTACTCAAATTAAAGAAGTATGCGCTGCGAAATTGAATGACTTGAAACTTGTTTGGTCCAAATTTCCAAAAGAAAAGTTTCAACCATTCGCTGTAAATTGAAGAATCAAAATTAGAGGGTCACTTTTAATATTTTTGTGCCTGGGATACAAATTACCGAGATTTGAAATGCAAGATGGCCGGCGTCACTGTATGAACTGAATGGGAAAATTAATGGCTAAATTTGAAAAAGCTGTGGCAGTGAGGTGTTTTCTTACTCCGAGAGTTTCAAAATGGTAATACACATTGTGTATACCTGAAAAATAAGTGAGTGTTCATTGATAATTCAAAGACTGGATTCGTTGACACCAAACTTGCTCGTGACTTTCATTGCATGCAGTCTTTCCACAATGCCACTCATTGAGTTTGAACTGAACATTGAAGAGTACGTTTTAGTTAGAAGTCCTGTTTTTTTTGTTGATTTTCGCTTCCGTACTTCATTTTTATGATGTTATAAACCTTGATACAAAGCAAAAAACTTCAGTTTTTCTCCTTCTTTCGATCGTACAGAGATACTGTGTGACAGGAAAACCGTGTCTAGTTCATTAGGGCAATGATCTTGTGAACGTACGTTCAACAGCTGAACAGCTTTTCATATGCAAAATCAGCGTACGGTAATCAACCAGTGGTATTGTTTAAATAGCATTTTATTGAAAGGCATTCTTTAGTTACCATTGTTTTCATCAACTCTTCATGCAATTTTATGAACTGCTTGACCTCAAAAGTGTCATAGACATTCATGTTGATTGTTCGAAGCATTGAACTGCAAGTGCCGGTCGGTCACTTGTCAATGCTGGTCGGAAATTCTGAGTGCCGGACGGGCCCGACCAGCGCCGTCCGGCGTGGGGAGAACCCTGTCACAAATGGCATATCAGAAAAAGGTATCTTCAAAATTTGACCGCCCTCATGTCTGTGCATGAGACGCATACCGTGAATAAGGAGACATCTTTTTCAAGTTGGTGACGTCATATCCGTTTCTCCACAGAGCACGACAGACTTCATCAAGAAACATTGACACAATAAAGAAGCTGGTTGCTGACGTCATTTACTGGAACAAAGAAGGCAATTGGAGCACAGAGGTTATTGTGGGTAAGTTTCTAAACTAGAAGCAAATCTATCTGTCATGACTATGATTTTTAAAAAGAATAGGTCAAATGCAGTTTGCGTTCAAATATGAGGATGCAGTCGGGATAGCTAACGTGTCAAAATTGTGCCGTCATAATTTTTAATTTTTAATTCAAAATGGCCGCCATCCCTGTGTCATAAAATAGACGATGTTCCGCTGATTGCGAGATCTCGCGAGACTTTAATACATGCCCGTAGAAACAGGATTCCAGCTTAGTAATACAAGCCAAACTTTGTATGGAACTAGAAAAAGTGCAGAACTGAGCAAAGATTGCAACTTATAGATTTTTTGCAGTGTTTTACGTAATTAGCGACTTGTCCTGTTTTACGCAGTTTGTCCTGTGTTGCGAGAACACGTCCACTGCGAACCACATATTCTCGCGATATCTCGGAATGTCTCGCGCGGTTCGGAACATAGTCTTTCCCGTGGAGATGAATAAAATTTTCGTTTTTCGAAAAACTGAGACGGTGAAAAGTTTTCTTACACCAAGCGCTTTAAAATGAACCCCCAAAGTATTTGTTTTCCTACATGTTTTTGTGGAGTGCTCTTTTTGACTGTGTCTGCTGTATTTTTGTGACAACCTAGATGGATGTCTGAAATATCTGAAAACCAAACAAATGTATGCAGCCATGGAACGGAGGGGCAAACTGGAAGAACACAGACAGCGTATCAAACAGAGATCCCGACGTGACAGGGTAAGTTTTACAATAAACTAATATTGTGGTAACTCCGTCGATGAGACTGACATCAGTGCATTCCTATCATCAAGTGTATTATGAATCAAAAAAACACAAAAAACTCTCGCTTGGTTTTCATAACAAACCTTTGTGTCTGCACAGTTGTGCAAAAATAACAATGGCCGTGATTTTCGTTCTAAATTTGTATTCTGAAACGGAGCGAACTGCGCAGTCGTGAATGTGGAAAAGGTGGAGGGGACTTAGGTCAGAGCAAGAGATTTGTCACCGTAGAGTACAGTGTATTTTGTCATTCGATAAAATGCTAAGACAACTCATTATTGAATCTGAAATCCCTCATGACGTCATACTCTATCAACTTAGTAAATATTCTCCCATATTCACTTACTCGAGACGGGAAAACATAATTACTTGAGTTGGCTTATTTATGATAGCAATTTATTTTAATGGTTTATTTAATATACATCAACATAGGAATACGATAGATACGAGACTACTTTCTATGAGATAGCCCAAACACAGCCGAGGCATGAAGATCTCGTGTGTTAATAATAGTCTATGCTTGACTCTTTTTTCAAACAAGTATTTAGTAAAGTGTTAATTTCTCAACTGCTAAGCGAAAACGGTGCTGCAATTATGAGGGCGAAATCACGTAGCACCGTGCAGGCTTTAATACGAGAGAAATTATTTACCCGATTTCCGACGACACTTGAAACTCAAAAAGTCGAAATCTCCGTGTTCTTAGTTCTGTGAAGAAAAACTATACTTCGCTCAAGTATTTGGGGAAAAATATTTACACCTTTGGTTGATAAGTGACCCTACTAGTGGTACACCAAAACTGTGTTGTTAAAGTTCGGGAGTCACCAGGGCGCCAATGTGCATTTTACTTTCTATGTTCCTTTTATTTGACAACTCTTTCAAAGAAAAGTGATATGTCGTATTTTTACACTATGGACGTGTCTTTGCAGAAGCGAAAGAGGAGATGTACGGCCCTCAAAGACATCGGCTGGTCACCAACAAGAAAGCAACGTGTGGAAAAAGTGATGTCAGATATCATCTACCACAGTTCAGAAGAAAGCTGTGATGGGAAAGACGACAACGGCCGCTTCAAGAGGATCAGGAAGACGTTGCCATGGGAAACCACCGAACTGAAGCTGTGCAAGGAGGAACTGGATGGTCACTACAAAAAGTACGCCAGCAGCTTTTCTGTTAGCCAGCTCCGTACGATCGTCGATAGTGGGCGTTTTTCCAAGCGCGGCATGCCACTCGATGCTCCAAGGTGGACATATTCCGTAGATACTTATATGGCGAATTTGTACCCGAAACTTTGGTAGTGACATTTTGATCTCGGACTTTTATATTATGTACGTCATTGATTGCTATACAACAAATTTCAATTTATCCAATTCAGTTGTTACTACGATATCCGTAGTAACGTTAGTCCACTTTGTCGTGTATATGTCAATGTTCAGATTGAAGACAGGCCGAGGACATATTTATGACAAACTCATTCATATTACCACAAAGCTCTGCAAAGGTGTTTTCACTGAAATTACAGTTTTTTAAATGCACACTTAGAACAGTATGGTCTATACTTGTATCGTTGATTTTCCGCGTTTCCCTGATTTTAATGCTTCTTTGAAAGGTTTGTTAAATATAAGAAAATAAATGTTGTTAACGGAACGTTAAGGTTTTGCGAGTTTTAATTAGTGGGGATATTGGATTGATGATGATGAAATTCTCCGTGACGTGAGAGAGTATACTTAAGTCATCCCCGGTAAATGAGAGAACTATCGGTCTATCGTCGGTCCTGCTTGGAGATATGAACCCATTTCCTTCAGATTTTTAAATTAGTGTTTAATTACCATAATAAAGGTGAAACCACTTTTCGGAGGGTCCATAGAATATCTGGTTGGTCTCGTGACTGCAAAGGCCAAAAATGCCACATTTGTAAGTTGTTTGCAAAGGTTTGTTGTTTAATCCCATTGCCATAAAATTTCCCTGTCAAATAATTTTGCCTAACGGTGAAACCCTTTCGGGACTTTGAGATAAATTCGTTCGCCCTGTTCAAAATCCAAGGTCAAGAGACCCTTATTAACAAAAACAACTTTTATAAAACTACAGAAGCTTGGACTTTCGTCAATGCAACAAGAACAAGTTCATGGGAATTCTATACAACAGCATTTTTTGCCCCATGACCAAGCTCTATCTCCCTGAAAATAGAAGTATGAATAATGAATTGTAAATCGGAAATCATAAAGAATTTTCTGCGTGTTCGTCGTCATGACTACGTCGTTGTATTTACACATGAGCACACGAGCTTCCACAGAGCTAGATGTACCTTGGCGGTTCGCCAAAAATCAATCTGATGGAGGGACTTTTGGCAAACACATCCAGGATAGCCGTATCATCTTCTTTGTTGAACAGCGCCCTCTCCCTGTACATGATAATTAACGCTACAATTACGATTACAATGCCACCGCAGCTTTTCAATATCGTGGATTCGATTTAAAACTTAAAAAGTAATTAAAATATTCATTCACAGTTCTGTGTTTGGTATTGGTTCCCTTAGATATTATATTCTTCAGATTGTACAATGGCTAAGTATACTAGATTATTTCAAGTTACAAGACGATAATTTACTTGTAATTCCTCTCAGTTTTTTACGAATAATTGCAGTCTACCACAGTACAATTCAATGACGTTATTTCTTTCTCTCACATGTGTTTTGTAGCTATAGTCAACGTTCGCTTCCATTGGTCACGGTAGGAGTTGCAAATGATACCTGATCCGCGGTCAAGTGTATAGTGATTTATCGTTAGTTCCATGGACAAGAGGGGGGCGACCTTCTACGGTCTATGATACAACTCAGTGAAGATAACGTACAGTCTCATTGCGGTCATCAAGGTTAAAGCTAGACTGAAAGATCCGTCGCTCGATAACGCTCTCTTCGTACAGGTTTACGGGTGTTGAGCGCGCCCTCCAGCGACGGATCTTTCAGTCTAGGTGAAAGCGTTTCACATTTACGTAACACCTGAGATACAGGGAGGGATAGCTCTCCCTTCTACCTCCTTGGTGTTGATGGGTCATAGTTATATCAGAGCAACTGTGCTTTTCAGAATAACCGGCTTCGATCTTGTCTAGAATTCTGATAATAACGTTGTTTACAAGCACAGTATGCATCTGTGTATTCTGCCATGGACAGCAGAATTACTAGTAACTCGCTTCTACTGTCTTCGTAGACTTGCCCCAGCCGCTGCTGGTTTTTCTCCATATCAGTCACTGGCTGTGGGCCAAGACGTTCACTCCACGATACGCAACAGCCTACCACTTAGTACGACGTCTGCTCAGTTCCTTTAGTTAACCCTTTGGGTTCTGTAATTGTTCCCACCAAAATTTTACTGCAACATTTTTACCAATTTTTATGAATTTGTCTGTAATTTTTTGATACTTTTGGACCAAATGGACATCACACTTCATTGGGTACACTTTTGTTACCAAACTTTTGACAAAAATCTGAAAAAAAAATTGACCGGAGTATATTTTCTAAAGGTGACAAAAATTGACTTTGGCGATCAAAGGGTTAACTGTTTTGATATTGACATGTCCACAAAGTTGGAGCAAGTCTACTATCTTCGGTACACCATGGAGGTAGAAAGAAAGAATTTCTACCTCCATGGGTACACGCATAGCATTTCAAGAGAGGGCGCATTACAATGTCAACCGAATGGGTGACCAAAGAGTATGAGTTAATATGCAATTACATGTGCAACGGATATCACAAAACGAAATTGTTTACTGAGATTTGAGTTGCAGTTGAAAAGTTTTGTATTCTTCAGAAAATATTTTATCAAATGAAATACAACAGATAAGTCATCGGCATTACCTATATATTCTTTTGCAATAAAAGTTGGTTCAAAAGAAAACATTAAGCTTGAGTATACATATATGAATTAGACTGGTATGGACGAACATTGACAGTGTATCCTCTGACGCTTAGCAGCAATACATTTGTAAATAAGTTGCAAATAAACAGAATACAAGTACGCATCGATGCACACTCAGGTTTCCCCTTGTATATTGGCACTAGCGTGTCTACACCATAGATCTTATGCAGCAGATTAATTATAAAACAATCCATGAAAGCTCGGCTGTGATTAACCGCCGAATCGTTGCCAGTAGAATCGTCATCACCCCATATCAGAACCATGGACAGGAGCTTAGGAAATTTGGCTTCTTTTTCATTGGTTCTGTTTTGTTAGGTTCCTATGTCGTCATGCGCCATTTATTACACAGGCGAGACAGACACTTGTCTGTGCTTGTTGTAAATCCTTTATCGTCGATGTGTTTGGACGTGTTAACGTTGTTTCATAGTCAGCGCTGGATGGCTAGCGACGTTCTCCGTGACTGTGAGAAGTACGTTCAGATTAGATGACCACGACACAAATATTTCGTCCGAAGAACTCACCAGAGTGCAATATCGGTTTTATTAACACTGCTTTCCGGAGATAGTGTTTTCGAGGACCTCGCCCGATTGCCGATATTTACAGCCGATCTCTAAGCACCGCTTTCTTACTCGTTCACAAAGGTGCTGAACGGTTGGGACTATAGAACCGGTGTACACGGCAATACAGTTACGTAACACTGAGCTTGACCTTTGTCTAAATAGCCGGAGAAGCCATACTAAACGGCAAAACAGGAATCCTCGACCGCCGCTGAATTGTAAGTATGCAGGTAGTAGGCTTTTACAAACTTTATGATGTGAGTGTGCATTTTGTGGAGGGACCATGGTGTGTGGAGGGACCGTGGTGTGTGGAGGGACCGTAGAGTGTGGAGGGGCTGTGTCCTGAACATCGCGCTTGACGCTTCATATATTGTTACCGCTGCGGCCTGTTTTCAGAGGCAAACTTTAGCGTATGTAAGCCACCTTTATTTTTTGGGGTTTTTTTTTCAAGGCTGGCGTTATAGTCATAGCACTCGGTGGAGACTGTGCCGCTAAACGTTATGTTGAAGTTCGATCAGTTGAAGAGTTTGTATTCATTTTTAGTCTAAAACACCCTTGTTTCCAGTTCTGCAGTTTTCAAAAACAGATTAGTCGCCGAATGTCTCCGCCTACTCTTTCTATACAAGACGGGTTTTTCTTCAATGTATATTGCAAGTTAGTTTACATAATGTTTATGTCCGACGGAGATACGTAATGTGCTGTTATACAATGTACTTTACAGCGGACCTTTATTCATACAATTTGTAATTTGACGGATTTCAAGTCTAGACGCCGTGGAACTGCTAGATAATTTTATACCTGTCGTCACTGTCCCTCCAGTGCTGCAGTGAAGACTCGTTATTGCTTTTTATGGTTTCTCACAGGTAGAAACGCTGACGTGAGGCTGGATCATGGTGAGTTGCAAAGGAAGGACACGATCATTTGTTGTCCTCTGTGTCGTTGGAATACTTAACTGTTCGGCCTTGATGGTAATGCTTTTGTTCTACAACCTCAACATCCCGGTTATTAGGAAAAGGGTGACGAACGAGCTCGTTAATTTTACTCTCCGATGTGGGTGCGAAAACAATACCAGCACCAAATGTTTCTCCGCCATCAACGAAAGTCACTCAGATATTCCTCGGTGTAGGAGAAATGAAACAAAAGACTCGTCAGTTCAACGCAACGCAACGTTTCGAAACGTGAGAGGCGCCTTGTCGGGATTTACATCTCTGAAGGACCTCTACGACACTATTGATAGAAATTGGAGTTTCAACGCAACTGAAGCGGACAATTGGAGGTGAGTATGTTGAAAAAACATTGTCCTTCAACAATGACAACTATTTACAAGTACTCCATGGACAACTCGAGATCACAAAAAGCATGAAGATAAAGATACCGATCATCTAGGCGTATTGAAATACTATGGACCATTAGTTTTGGGGGGCTGGAGGAAATTGGTACGGCAACAATGTTTTTTTTTCTACAACAGAAAAAAAACAAACAAACATTTAAACGGTCTTTGTAAACATGAGGGGAAATGCCAAGAGGTTTGACCGGTTAAGAAGGGCGGAAATGTGTTTTATCGTTTTTAGAAAGTTTAGCTAGATGCTTAGAAAGCTAAATTAGAATTGTCTAAATCTAAATCTAAACTTCAGCTAAATTAGAAAGTTTAGAACGATATTTAGATCGGGCTAAATATCGTAATTATCGGATATATCGCTGGAAAATTGTTTGGACTCCTCAGAGCCGAGCTAAACTCCAGCTAAATTAGAAAGTTTAGAACGCTATTTAGATCGGGCTAAATATCTGATAAATACGATATTTAGCCCGATCTAAATAGCGTTCTAAACTTTCTAATTTAGCTGGGGTTTAGCTCGGCCATGAAGAGTCCAAAATTTCTTCCAGCGATATATCCGATAATTACGATATTTAGCCCGATCTAAAAAGCGTTCTAAACTTTCTAATTTAGCTGGAGTTTAGCTCTGCTCTGAGGAGTCCAAAATTCATTCCATTGATATATCCGATAATTACGATAATTATCCCGATTTAAATAGCGTTCTAAACTTTCTAATTAAGCTGGAGTTTAACTAGGCTCTGAGAAGTACAAAAATTTTTTTTCCAGCGATATATCCGATAATTACGATATTTAGCTCGATCTAAACTTTCTAATTTTGCTGGAGTTTAGGAGTCCAATTTTTTTCCAGCGATACATCCGATATTTAATGAAGATAGGAAAATGCATTTCCATTAGTTTGTTTAAAGTCACTGTGGTAAAAATGAGGGTCTTTGATTTATTCCTCCATTTTGACTGACAGGTGTAATAACCTTCTTTGCCACAATCTTGGCTCACAGAGAAACAAAGTCTGTTGATAAGAACATTAACACGTTTAAATCTGACGATTGTCAATTTTTTAGATCACTTGGCACGGTCATACAAATATGCTCGACCACACTAAACCTGGAATTCCCTGGGATCAAGTTTGTTCTTGTCGGTAAGCGCACAATGGAATGTCATTGCCTTTTGTTTTTCATTAAAATTGTAATCTACTAATTATTAGATTTCCTTGCAAAACAATCTGACGCCAACCTAGGAGAAATGCATGAATTCAGTACTTGTTGACGTGACAAAGCAGTACATCACTGGGTAAACTTTAACATACTGGGTATTTTTATCTCGGTTCAACAAGTTCTTGGTATTGTAGACGCTGCCCGTCACTTCCCTGAACCATAGACAGCCAGTCTATGCCTGAACGAACGCCAAAGAGGTGGGAACTGATCAGCGAATATGTCAGCGAGCGTGGTACAGGGGACAATTCATAGAGAGTTCAAATCGGAAACAAACCAACAACCGCTATTTTTACCGCATAACACATCAACTATCGAGCAGCGTACAAGTTAATTTGGTTGCCCTCCTAGTATTTTATATAATTTTCTGGGTGCTACTACACGTCGTCTTCGTACTTTATCATTCTTTGAAACGCACGTTACCAATATATCACATCTAAGAACAAAACGGAACAGAGAATTACCTGTCTTCTGGGGCTGTCTTCAGAAATTGGTCCCATTTTTAAATTTAAGTCAAGAATTTTTGTTTGTCCTCCTAGTATAATTTTATAAAATTTTCTTGGTTCTACAATATGTCGTCTTCGAACCAATCCATCTTCAAGTTTGAAACAATCGTTACCAATATTTCACATCACAGAACAAGTTGGAAAAGAGAATTAGCGGTGTAATTATTCGGATACATTGCTGAAATAACTTTTTGCTCCTCAGAGTCGATCTAAACTCCAGCTAAATTAGAAAGAACACTTTCTAGATCGGGATAAATATCGTAATTATCGGATATATCGCTGGGAAAAAATTGGACTCTTCAAGGCCGGGCTAAACTCCACCTTATAACGCTTTCTACATCGGGCTAAATATCGTAATTATCAGATATATCGCTGGAAAAAATTTGGCTCTTCAGGGCCGAGCTAAACTCAAGTTAAATTAGAAAGTTTACAAGGCTTTCTAGATCGGGATAAATATCGTAATTATCAGATATATCGCTGGAAAAAAATTTGGACTCTTCCTGAGGGCCGAGCTAAACTCCAGCTAAATTAGAAAGTTTAGAACGCTTTTTAGATCAGGCTAAATATCGTAATTATCGGATATATCGCTGGAAAAAGAAATTGGACTCTTCAGGGCCGAGCTAAACTCCGGCTAAATTAGAAAGTTTAGAACGCTTTTTAGATCGGGCTAAATATCGTATTATCGGATATATCGCTGGAAAAAATTTGGACTCTTCAGGGCCGAGCTAAACTCAAGTTAAATTAGAAAGTTTACAAGGCTTTCTAGATCCAGCTAAATATCGTAATTATCGGATATATCGCTGGCGAAAAAAAAAATTGGACTTTTCAGGGCCGAGCTAAACACCAGCTAAATTAGAAAGTTTAGAACGCTTTCTAGATCAGGCTAAATATCGTAATTATCGGATATATCGCTGGGGAAAAATATTGGACTCTTCAGGGCCGAGCAAAACTCCAGCTAAATTAGAAAGTTTAGAAGGTTTTTAGATCGGGCTAAATATCGTAATTATCGGATATATCGCTGGGAAAAAAATTGGACTCTTCAGGGCCGAGCTAAACTCCAGCTAAATTAGAAAGTTTAGAACGCTTTTTAGATCGGGCTAAATATCGTAATTATCGGATATATCGCTGGAAAAAAAATTGGACTCTTCAGGGCTGAGCTAAACTCCAGCTAAATTAGAAAGTTTAGAACGCTTTCTAGATCGGGCTAAATATCGTAATTATCGGATATATCGCTGGAAAAATTTTGGACTCTTCAGGGCTAAGCTAAACTCCAGCTAAATTAGAAAGTTTAGAACGCTTTTTAGATCGGGCTAAATATCGTAATTATCGGATATATCGCTGGAAAAAAATTTGGACTCTTCAGGGCTAAGCTAAACTCCAGCTAAATTAGAAAGTTTAGAACGCTTTTTAGATGGGGCTAAATATCGTAATTATCGGATATATCGCTGGAAAAAAATTTGGACTCTTCAGGGCCGAGCTAAACTCCAGCTAAATTAGAAAGTTTAGAAGGTTTTTTAGATCGGGCTAAATATCGTAATTATCGGATATATCGCTGGAAAAAAATTTGGACTCTTCAGGGCCAAGCTAAACTCCAGCTAAATTAGAAAGTTTAGAACGCTTTCTAGATCGGGCTAAATATCGTAATTATCGGATATATCGCTGGGAAAAAATTTGGACTCTTCAAGGCCTAGCTAAACTCCAGCTAAATTAGAAAGTTTAGAACGCTTTCTAGATCGGGATAAATATCGTAATTATCGGATATATCGCTGGAAATAAAATTGGCCTCTTCAGGGCCGAGCTAAATTCCAGCTAAATTAGAAAGTTTAGAACGCTTTTTAGATGGGCTAAATATCGTGATTATCGGATATATCGCTGGAAAAAAATTTGGACTCTTCAGGGCCGAGCTAAAAACTCCAGCTAAATGAGAAAGTTTAGAAGGTTTTTTAGATCGGGCTAAATATCGTAATTATCGGATATATCGCTGGAAAAAACTTTGAACTCTTCAGGGTCGAGCTAAACTCCAGCTAAATTAGAAAGTTTAGAACGCTTTCTAGATCGGGCTAAATATCGTAATTTAACTGTGTTTAGCTGTGTTTTATCGTGTTTAGCTTATTTAGCTCCCATTGACAATACACAGGTTTAGAACAGGAACACGGCGAGAGACCACATTCCGTAGTGAAGTATCATTACGTATTCATGGTGACCCCTGGCCAGCTGTCAATATCTTTGGGGGCTTTTGTCTTTTGGCCTGCTTTGCATATGCGTCGTTGGACACGACCTGCCAATTACCCAGGTAGTCAATTAAACTATTAATTGACTGTTTACCGACCCAATTAACACTATCCAGCAGTATCAGTCATATTTTAATCGCGTGGCCCGGTGGGCACAACGTAGGAACGCGTGTATTTCTATGTGTACGTTTCACTTGTGGTGTTGTTGGTACCATCGTGCGTTTGAAGTCCTTGTTTCACCTACAGCATTACCTTTAAGGTGACAGGCTTACTATTAATGTTCAGTATCATTGCACCGAGTTCTGCCCACGGTGAAAACCACCTGTTTTGCCTACTAATTACTGCCCGTAGCTGCCCGTCCTGAATGTAGCCCATCATAGCTACAGTAATCAGTCAATATATAATATCCTGCGCCTTATACTTTTTATATAAACTTGTAAAATCATAGTCCGAGCCGTAAAATTGTTGACTTTCGATCAGGTTGATCGTTGAATCGCACCGGCGCATCCATGTTTACTTGCCCTATAAGCTTACTACTCTGCAAAGGGTGGGTAGATTGAATTCCAGGGCCAAAAATGAACACCGGGGCGAAACTTTTTGTGAATCCATATGAAAACATAAATCGTTTATCAGTTTTGATATATACTTCTCAATTGTAAGTTTGATCAAAACCGAGACCACATTCAAGGGTTATGTTCCAATTTTGAGAAGAGTATTTTTAGTGTATTATTTTTCAGAATTTTCTATGACCTTTGACCTACCTTACACCTCTGCAGGCAAGCTGTGGCTATAATATATCCTATATAAGAGTCCGATCGATGGTTGGTGTCTTTTGAACTATTGACCAAAATGCACACCTAAATTTCGGGTTTGCCACTGATATTTGACACCTACAATCATTTTGAATCTCATTAATTATGCGCATATATAATTCTGGGCCAGCCAACAGGGTTGCAGGTCTGATTTTGGTGGACAACTATTGTTGTGGAAGGAAAGGGTCCTGCAAACATTTTACGTGTCCAGGATGACCTTTGACCTCGCCTTCAGAAATGTGCCTGTAAATCAGTTACTACAAAAGCTACAGCCTTCATATTTGTTGGATGAAGGAGTTTGTGGGATGAGTCATCCCATCCCACTCTCTCTTCTTACATCGCTAGCTATGTTGATATCTAATTCTAGGTTTGCCCGCATTCACTCAGATATCTCGAAACCCGGCCTTTACTGCCATGCAGCTATATTCTATTCTTGAAATCACACAGAAAAGAGCATGGAGTGTGTCAAATCCGGACATTATCTCCGTGGGTACAGCTCGAACGGACGTACCCAAATTTGCATAATTCAATTGGCGAAGGAGCCTCGTTCTGGATGTAGAACAACAACAGTATAGCGGAGCACATGTGGCGTCGTTTGAGCGAGCTGGTTGTGAAAATGAGCTTGAACAGTCATATTTGAGATTATTTCATAATTATATTACCTTGCCCTGCCCGTCGCATTTTGATTGGTCGAGCTTAACCACGTGACTGACCTCAAATACACAGTAATGGTTTTTTTACATGCCCGTGAATATGAATAATAAGATTAACAACTTAAAGTATCGTAACTTTACAGCTCAAACGTAAATCATAATCAATCACAAAATAAAATGGAGTACTTGTAGGTCAAGTTGAGATACTTTTTTCTGAAAGCATCTCCGGATTTCCAAATTTTTACAGCGCGCGTGACACTGCGTCGCGTATTGCTCAGTTCTGGGGCCCAGTTGTCGTTCGCTTTGGAAATTTTCGCAAATTTTGACGGTTTTTTGGGTTCGTTGATAATATAATGGAAATAACAGACTCCGGCCTGACCATTAACGTTTATTTATTGGCGCGGGCTTCACTGATGCGCTTAAAAATGAATCAATTTAAGTACTTGCCTTAGGAATATAACTTTACAAACTGCTAATAATAGGTAGTGTTGAACATAAGCGAGCGGAACGGCGTGATACGTGTTTAATTTTCTACGTACACACCCTTTACAAATATGCGTGCTTGTGACAGCCTCGGGGGACTTGCAAAATGTTGATCATATAGACAGGTATTTGAATTTTTTTGGGTATTGAGGGGGGATCTGAAAAAAAATTCAATCGCGATTCCTCCACCCCCCCCCCCCCCAATAATCGTTATTTGTGAACGCAGCTTTAACCCTTTTTGAGCGGCATTCACAAGAACCCCGGAGGGCTGAGGGATCCAAAAACAGTTCTCTGGTTTTTGAAATGCCTCCCTACAAACTCAAAGCATGTTTAATGTCACTCCTTCTAACTCGCTATAATATTTCTTTATAGATTGGTAACAAAGAGGTAGATCCAAGCCCTGTGTAAAATATCTTAGTGGAAATCTGGACAATTGCATGTGGCCTGCTTAATTTGACCTTTGGGGTTGTTATAACCAAGCCTGTACGGCGATACAAGCCAATGCGCGACATTTAAAATGGGTATTGTGATAAATACTTATGTATCTGTGAAAATGAATAATTTCTGAATTGTCACACAGACACTATCCATAGAGAAAGATGATGTTTATCGCCATGTTTCTGTAATTGACTTAATTTTAGTAACTACTGTTGTTTAAGAGTTTGTTTTGATCTGCACTTTATGTGAATATCGATGAGCACAAGAATTTCACGTCCTGATTTTTAACGTCTCAATTATTGTGTCACAAAACTTGAAAACGATTGAAACTAATTTGGTAGAATAGGATATTGTAGTTATGTTGGTTTAATCAGCGAATTTAAGCCCATCTACTTTTGTTTTTGTTTATTTTGCAATTGACTTGTTTTTATGGGTAATTTGGAACATTGCATGTTTCAGCTGTAGGACACCTAACAATTTTGATAAAACGGTCCTGTTCTCCCAAGTTAGCTGCAATCGGATTGTTATAGCTTGTATGGTTATATCAAAAGTTACATTCATAAGTATAATAGTAAACACACACGGGTCTCTCCAAGTTTGAAAGAAGTAGCATATTAAAGTGTTTGAAAACGTGTAAATTTTTCAAAAATGTTCTCAGTAAGAGAGAGGATGTTGCCTGCCCTCAACTAACATTACGCGACCAGATGCTGACCTCTTACTTGTCTCCGTTTGCCACCGATTTACAAAATCGTTGACAAAACTGGAGAGAGAGAGAGAGAGAGAGAGAGAGAGAGAGAGAGAGAGAGAGAGAGAGAGAGAGAGAGAGAGAGAGAGAGAGAGAGAGAGAGATGGACAGAAGGACAGACAGATAAACTTACTGACGTACGGACACAGTAAGAGTAGAGATACATCTAATCCCCATGACGACCCTCCACTAATCCGGTGTGATTCTTTAATCCCACGTCGTGTAGGTCCATCCTCGAGCGATACTGCAACACTAGCGAGTTATTTCTAGTGACTGGACAAAACGTACAACCAGGCCAGGAATTACGATATACCGTAAAGTTCAAAAAGACATTTGCGATCACAAAGAAGATAAACCAGAGGTTCATTAAGGTAATTATAAAATTTAAGGTCAAGGTCATCTCTTTGCAAGGGAAGGTGGCACATAATTATGTTCCCTTAAGCTTGTTTCACTTGACTTGATTGGTGAATTGCATCACTTACTGAGTTAATTATCAAGGCTCAATGTTACATTTCGTCAGATAGTCGTAAGAATTCCTTTGAACTTTTTTTCCATTTCACTTGCAGAAAATGCCGTACCATCAAAAGTCTTTCAAGAAATGCAGTGTAGTTGGAAACAGTGGCATTCTCCTGGGTAGCAAATGTGGCAAGGCCATAGATAATGCTGACTATATTTTCAGGTACTACAATTATATATATATATATATATATATATATATATATATATATATATATATATATATATATATATATATATATATATACATACTTATGTATACTTTGATAACTCCGTGCTGTTAGCGTATGCCTTGCTTCGGAAAGATAGCGTAAGTGTCTATAATAGTATGTCTTTGACTTGAAATCTAAGGACAAACCATTTCATATATCATGGTCAATCCTATCGAAAGCAAGTAATAACTCAAATGTGTCTGAGAAATGCAACCTTTGTTTTACAGAGACGCTATTCATAATCAATGCAGAATGATAAGTCCAGCCTTTTAAAGAAGCGTTCTGAGTCGGTCTCCAAGTGCCGATACGAAAACAAATTTTACTTGTCAACTTTCAATCCAACCCACCACAACAAATGGTTTGACCCAACCTGATACTTATATGTAAACACCTGAAGCAAATTTCATACAATAAAATCTCCCTATCTGACGATCGCGTGTATGCGTGAAACTCGAGTAATAGGTAGCAAACATACTTTGATGTGTTCTCATATATATATATATATATATATATATATATATATATATATATATATATATATATATATATATATATATATGTATATATATGAGAACACATCAAAGTATATATATATATATATATATATATATATATATATATATATATATATATATATATATATATATGGGAAATTACTGTGTTCTATGTTAAAGCAGAGTGTTATAAATAATACAAAATAATGATATATGTTTCTTAAGTTTCATGCATCCTGCAATCCTCAGACAGAAGAAGTGAAAGGATTCTTTGCTCAACATTCTCATATATATGATCTTGACGTACCACTCTATTTGGAGGTGGTGATAAAATTTGACAAATAATATTTGTTTCGGTGGCGACATTTTGAATATAACTAAAGGCATTTGTTTAACACAGCATAACGGCGTAGATTTGTCAGCATTGAAATTAAGTATGTAGCTTTTCCGATATACAAAGATTACGAACATTGCTAGTATAATCAAAATCGCAATTAAAAGAGTACCGGGGACAGACATAAAGATCGACTAGCTCATTGTAATTGCCGGGACGAGTCTACATGCCCCTTGAAGGGTAACTGTCAAGTCAAAGGTGTGGTTTACAAGGCCAAGGTATCAACGGGGAACAACACGGAGAAGGTTTACATCGGCCTTGCTGATAAAACCTTTAAAGACACGCTTCGCTAATCACATGCAATCGTTCCGTAATGAATAGTATTGGCACTGCACGGACCTCTCCAACTTCGTCTAGTCTTTAAAACAAAAGAACCAGGTCTTTGACATCTCCTGGTCAATCATTAATTTAGTGGGCTTAATCATACTTCTTATCATAAAAACAGGAATATATTAAAAGACGAAGTCGAGTCTAAAACCATTGTTATGGAATTATTTCATCAAAACTTACAATTCATTTTATATTCGTGTGTTCAGTAGAAGCTGAAACTGTGAACCATTAGTCCATGCAAAAACCTAAAAAGAGTAAAACAATTCTCTTTATAGCCTCTCTAAATGTTTATGGTTTATTGCATCACAGTATCATTTTTAGAGTATATATTCAACATTTTCAGATATAATGCGGCACCAGTTCGTGGTTATTCAGAAGACGTCGGTTCCAAGACAAGCCTAGTGACGTGCAATCCTTCTATTTTAGAACATCAGTAAGTTCTATATTCAACAACCTTTGTCTGACACTTCCTTCAAGAGTAAGCTCTCTGATCTTGTAAACAGTAGAATTCTTAGATGCTGTCAATCTGATAAAAATCCGATGCAGAGATTGACTGAAAGACCCATCACTCGAGGCGTGAGCGACGGATCTTTCAGTCTAATGTGGCGGTCTTTCACGCGATCCATAGGGTAGACTTTGTTCCTGCGTCTTCCGTACAGAGGAGGTCCGCGGAAACAAAAATGTGATACGATTGTGCTAAAGACTGACCTATCTCTTGATCGGATTTTATTCAGCTTGAGATGCTGTGTGATCGATGACATTGCACGAAGCACGGAAGATCCTTTATCTAGAGGGCGCTCCCTCCACTCATTCAGCAGCTCTGCAAAGGGCAAGGGGCGAGGCCAGCCGTCGATGATGTTACCTGTTGTTTGGTTTCCATTTTAAAAACGCAGTCAGGCCTTGTCAAAGAAGGGGTCAGAAACAATGTCGATAGCGTTGTTCGTCGCGTATCATGCTGGCTGTTTCAATTCTGTTTGATGATTTTTTAAATTAAGGTCACGTGACATGCGCCTCGAAAGTGAAAGAATGAAACTTTTGCTCAAACTTTCCTTAATGAATCTTTCAACCTTTCTCTATTAAAAGCAAAATCGGGGTCACCGAGCAAATTTTGGTACTAGAGAAACAAATTTCCAAAGCTTTACGCTGCAATCCCTTTGTTATTCTTATGGCAAAAATATTAAAACTTTCGATTTCCGAAAAAGTAAGAAGGTGAAAAGTTTTCTTACACAAGGAGCTTTAAAATGAGCCCCCCACTAAAGGTAGATGAGAAAATAATGGATAAATTTTGAAAGCCAGAATATCTTTCCCTCGAGGTGCGTTCTACCTTAAAGCTGTGATATTTCCAATGTAATGTCAAATTTTCAAAATTTACTCCAGTGAACTCATGTTGTGTCTGATATAAGATAAATTCCAAATTATTAACGGAAAGTCAATATAAAAATAGTCGGTTCAATCTGAAAGTAGACGGACATGATTTTGCGATCAGTGGAAAAGGAACTGCTTTGTAGAGTCTCAACAAATATAATGTTTAATGTTTATGATCTTCTACTCTCTTCATCACAGATTTGACAGTTTGAACGAACAAGAATCCGAACGCTTCGAGAAATATATGACCAAGGAGTATGACAACGCCTACATCTTATTGCCAGCTTTTTCGAAAACGCGAGGTACAGAGCTTGCATTCAAAGCACAGGATATTCTCAAGCCAACCAATCTCAAAGTAATTTATACACATCCGTATTTTCAGACACTAGTCTGGACGTTCTGGACTAACCAGAAGAATCTTATGGCCGAGATGACGACATCTGGTAAGGATGGTGTTCCCAATTTATGAAAACATCATTATGGATGCAAATATTGTCATCGATGTAGAGTTCGAGTTGCACTTCAGAAATTCTTACATTAAAATCGTTAAGAATACGACAAACCTGGCCATTTTTTGACGTCGGCGTTCATCTCATATTTAAGATATGTATTTATACCAGAGACAAATGATATAATCTCTCTCTCTCTCTCTCTCTCTCTCTCTCTCTCTCTCTCTCTCTCTCTCTCTCTCTCTCTCTCTCTCTCTCTCTCTCTCTCTCTCTCTCTCTCTCAGGAATGACTGTATTTACAGCCGCGATGAGTTTCTGTGAAGAGGTTCATCTCTATGGGTACTGGCCTTTCGCAGAAGATCCTGATGGAAATCCGACCTACTTCCATTATTTTAACAAAACTGCAACTATGTCGTCGCCCGAAAAGTTGCAGGCAGTCCACCATAACATGCCGTCCGAGTTCAAATTGTATATGGCATTGCACAACAAAGGTGCTATAAAGCTGCATGTTGGACAGTGTGACGTTTAGTGTGATAGACAGTGCGACGAGAAATGCCCTTCAATAATTCAGAGAAACTCTGTCATATTTTGTTATCGCTTCTCTCTCTCTCTCTCTCTCTCTCTCTCTCTCTCTCTCTCTCTCTCTCTCTCTCTCTCTCTCTCTCTCTCTCTCTCTCTCTCTCTCTCTCTGAGTGTTTCGTGCATGTATGACAATATCTATGTTTCGGTACAAATTTTTGATTCCCAATGTCAACGATGCTATTCAAATAACATAAAAATAATAGTGAAAGTGTGTGACTGGTCTTTGTACAATTTCTCACCACCATGACGATCTCGTTGGCTTCGCATCCCACAGTTATTTAATCTTGATTTTGCAAGCAGTCAAATATCCTTGCTTGCGCTCGTCGAAAGAAACCTTTGCTGTAATTTAATCTTCCTCAATTGTATTCATCCTTGTAAGATGACCTCTTGTGTCATTACACTTTTTGATGTGACCTCTTACATCGTTTCCATTCGGAATTGATCGGACTATATTAAAAGAGCATTCCGACAACTCTTTAATCACAAAGACTTTGTTTTGGTTTCAAAGCCTTTCCATTCATTATCTTCCTGATTCCAGGATCGTGTTACGAATCGGCAGTAATGTGCCGTCAACAAAATCTGTCAACCGTCCGACACACAATCGACGTATATTCTGAAATTGCCACAAAGTCCTTACAATTACAGCAGCAAATACTTCCTTGGTCGTGTTCCGGCAACCTGTGTCAGAGCCCCCGTGCCTTAAGACCCGACAGGGGGGGGGGGCGCGCACGGGGCGGCACGCTTAACATATTCAATTTAAGCTAAAAAGGTGGTGTTCAAGAACCGACATGTTGAATGCCACTCCTGTGTTTGCCTAACTTGTCAGTCTTTTTCTGCCTAATTGCATTAGTATTTTATCGCACTTGGCGAGTTAGGTTAAGCTAGTGACGGCTGGCACTCGTTAGAGTATTATCAGAATGTCTTCGATACGATTAGTCGTTGATATTTTTTGCTAAAACACATTTTCTTTCAACTTAATGGAAAACAGGAGGTAACGGCATGAGTCACATGGCATATCGTATTTTCAAATCAAACTACAAAATACAATTTTCATTTAAGCTGTCCATCCCCAATTTTCGGTATTAAGGTCCAAAATCACCATTCGTTACAGTGGGTTTGGATGAATCTATAATAATAATGTTTATTCCCAAAAACAAGTGAAGATCAAATGTAAATTTACAATAAATCGATTACACAGAAGGAGGGAAAAGGAGTACGGAAAATAGTTGTCCAGCAACTAATCGAGTCCGCCTCCAGCCTCATTAACATATTTTGGCAAAAGAATGTGGGCAAGCTGTTCCTCTGAAACACACGTAATTACTTTACAGAAAACTACTCAGAAAAGAAAAAAAAATATAAAGAAATCAGAAATATATTACAGTGATACATTTCTTTAGACAAGAGATTGGAGATGTTTCTATATTCACGTTTAAAACTATTTCTATTTGTTATGTTCCGTATGATATCAGGTATGCTGTTCCAAGTTTTTGTTGCTGTATATTTTACTGTAAACTGACCTACTCTGTGTTTAGCTTTGGGTATTTCCAGATCATTTCGTTCCTTTTGTCTTGTATTAAAAATATGAATGTGAAATTGGAGTAAAAAAGTCATGAAAAGTACATGGAAGTCTAGCATTAAGAGCATCATGAACAAAGACTGCAAGCTGTAATTTATGCTGTTTGTAAATATCAAGTATATCTAGTTTTTTAAAAAGTGGTGCTGTGTGTTCTGTCCAATTACTAAAGGTCATTGTGCGAATCATCTTTTTTTGAAGTACAAATATTTCATTAAGGTATGTTGGATATGTTGCTCCCCACACTTCAAGACAATAAGTAAGATGGGGAAGAACAAAGGCGTTATACAACAGGACTAAGATCGATTGTGGCATTATGTGACGTAATTTGTAAAATCTATGACGTGGTGAAAAGGGGCAAAGGGGATAGGTCGTCAGAACTACGCTAAAAGGACATATTGAGTCAATACAAGGTGAATGCTGTGCTCAAGGTACATTGACGGTTCATGAAAAGTTATATCATTTTGTCATAATCTACGTCGTGACTGAAAACTTACATGTCGCAGCTATTTTGGCGTGTGCATCCGGATTTCGCCGTGCGTGAAGCGAGAACGTCGAACGTCGAACGTCGAACATCTCTCTCTCTCTCTCTCTCTCTCTCTCTCTCTCTCTCTCTCTCTCTCTCTCTCCTGATTCATGGTAGCCCTGCTGTAGTTACCTGTTTGTCGTTGATTCTACCGTATGTCCTTACCTTCAATAGCAGCTGAGTGATTCAACAAAGTCTTCCAGGTCTCTGGACTGGGACAAAGCCGTCGCTCGAGGGCGCTCTGTAACCCTCCCCCCCCCCCCCCCCCCCCCCCCAACAGTAGGGGTGCCTGGAGAGCGACGGAACTTTCAGTTCACCAGGTCACGTGCACAGTACACACTAGTCCATTAAAAGAGGCTCTGCTTCTATCGATCTTGTCTCAATGCGAAACAACTACTTTTGGACAATTGTATTTTTATATTTTTTGCAACTTAAACAGATCGGTTTTGTCGACTCTATTAGTTTATGGATTCTTGACTTTCTTTTGAACAGACCACAAATTGTTAAAATAGGTGATGCCATGTCTTCGTCTCTTGTACTCAATACAGGCGCACCTCAAGGATGCGTTCTGTCACCGTTCCTTTACTCCCTGTATACTCATGATTGCGTTTCTACTCATGATACCTCTCCATTGATGAAATTTGCAGACGATACAACCATTGAAGGGCTCATAAACAACTCCAACGAAACTCCATACCACAAACAAGTTGACAGTCTTGTCAGTTGGAGTTCAGTAAAATAACCTTGAACTTAATGTTTCTAAAATCAAAGAAATGGTCATCGACTTTCGCAAAAACAAACCTGTCCCTGAACCTCTTGTTATTAATGGTACTTCCATAGAGATTGTTGATTGTTTTAAGTTCCTCGGAACTACCATTTCAAATGACTTAAAATGGCACAGTGAACACTGTTAATATCATCAAAAGAGCTCGGTAATGCCTCTATTTTTGACGCGGTTGAAGAAATTTGGAATCAGTAAGAATAATATAATTCAATTTTACAGGGCTGTGATCGAAAGTGTGTTAACTTTTTCAATCACTATTTGGTTTGGCTCATTATCTCAGCAAGAGAAAGCACAATTAAACAAAACTATTACTACTGCATCAAGGATTATTGGCACAGATTTACTCTCACTTGATAATATCTATTGGCAGCGTGTGGATAACAGGGCCTCACACATCATCGATGACAGCACTCATCCAGCTCATGATTTATTTCAATTACTCCCCTCTGGACGGCGCTATCGGTCCTTTAAAGTGAATACCACACGTTTTAGCAATAGTTTTTATCCACGTGCTGTTCAAATACTTTCAGATCGCAATTTTTAATTTCCAATTGTATTTTTGTATTACCTGTATCCATAAGATTTTATATTCTTTTTTACTCATGCCTCCTTCGTATTACCTTTTTCGTTGTATAAAGTGTATAGTTACATGTAATATCTGATGTTGTGTTGTTTTGTGTGACGACATCAAGACAATTTCCTAATGTACATGAATGTATAGAAAGGCAATAAAGTTATGTAATCTAATCTAATCTAATATTACAAATTACTCATAAAAAGAAGTGTATAACTTAAAAAGAAAAGCAGATGAGTTTACATTTGCAGATTAAATGCACATCACTTCACCATCCAATTATCCCAAATTAGTTCCAATCGTGTTCATGAGATGTCTGTGTATCTAGGGTCAAGGGTCGGATTCAGGACGGTAAATTTAGTTCTACTCGGGAGACATTGTAAAAGGGCCGTTCACCACTGTGTATCTGTGATGGATCATTACATTCTGTTAAAGAGGGCCGAAAATAAAAAAAACCCTGCTGAAGCAATTATTTTACAGAGAATTCTGTGTATGCAAGTTTCTTTGTTAAACATATATCCATATGTTGGTCGATAGAAACGTGTGGAAATTTGTACTAAAATCTTAACCTTCAGTTATACCTTGCTGGTGCACTCGTTGTTGACTTTGTCAAAGTTAATCCGGTGATAACAGATTAGTAATTTACCTTGCTTACTTTGGCAAATTTAGGCACTCAAACTCATCAGATAACAGACTAAATTACTACCTTGATTCCTTGGCGAATTAGGCAATCAAGAGGCATCAGATAATAGACGCAACATAGTGACAAAACTAAGATTAAGAATGTCAAATTGCTAAAATAAAACAAAGACACCAAAGCTGCAAAGAAAGGTTGGTAGTACAAATCTTTATTAGCAATACATATCATAGTCTAACGTATCAAAATAAAATAAACCATAGCAATAAGAACCTTGTGCTTAAACACTCCTACCCCAATCCCTATTCCTTGGGACGGATTTATGTGCGATCCCCTGTGGTCACGCGCGGAAGCAAGAGTTCACCGAAAGAAGGCGCATCTTACTACGCATATAAATACACACACACAGTGCGCATTCCGTCACGTCTGAAGCGAGCAGAGCGTATAGGAAAGAGAAAGGCGGATAGAAAAAAATTGTTGACATCAAAACATATTTGGTTTTCATCATATTAGTATTTATTGTCACTGAATATATCCCTGTGGTCAAACTTTACAGGGGAGATAGTCGCTGTTTCCACACTATGCTTTGCATGCGAATGCTGTTCGAGTAGTTTGAATTTGGTATTATCGATGTCAACGTGAGTCACACTTTCCGACCGGCACAGCATATAATAACCCCGAAATCTCTGGGTTGCAGACATGGCGAGTTAGCAACGGCGAAGCTGTAATGCACTGAGGAAAGTTTGAGCAAAAGGTTAAGTCTTTCACTTTGGAGGGGCGTTCTACCTTAAGTGCCATTGCTGTGAATTGCAAATCGGGCAAAGCACATATAGCGGATCTCAGGTAAAAGGCGGGCATACGAAGAGTGGTTAAGCACGCCCTCACAAATCGATGGTCATCGTCCATATACGTTACGACAAAGTGCACAGACCATGTTTCGTACTTCCATAGGAAGACACGTATGTGTAGTAGGGCTCTAGCTTATAAAGCCTACCAAGCTGTTGTTAGTTAGTCGGCGCTTAAAGAATGGACAGACGATGGAATTCAGGTATCCAGTTGTCAGCACTGGCGATCGAATTCTTACAAAGAACGTTAAGTTCAAATGAGACTATATGAACTTTCGCTTAAAAAAATTCAACTGCGTGAAAGTTCGGTAACGTAAAAACAGCTTTGTTGAGATTGTACGCTTTGTTAGGTCGCCGTTTGATTTCCTCCGATATTCACTACCAATTTGGTATCAGTTTCTGATGCCTTCTACTTACTCAAAATGTGACAAACAGTTGGAATCAGTATCTGTAGACAATTAAAGCACAATAAATACTGAAACTGACACCAGTTTGATTAGTTGGAGTAGCCATTAATCCGAAAAATAGGGATCCTGGACCACTGCTTACAAATAAATTAAACACAATATACCATACTCACCCCAAACCGACCACGTCACAGTTTACTAATAATTTACAACTCCTCTATGATCAGGACCGCCGTTCCTCACAGATAACTACTGAAAATCAAAGTGCTATTATTCCTTGAAGTACTGGGATCTTCGCCCTCTCCCATCTAAAATATTGAACTTTATAGTGCTGTGACCAAGTTCTGAAAGCGGCCGCCTGTCATGTCCGGAAATATTTTTTTTTTCTGAAAGAGAGCAAATGAACTCATCAGTAGACGTCATACGTACTATTATTCTTGGCCTTACTCAACACAATTGGCATAATATTACGCCACTAAATTTTGTTCTCTGCACTTTTCCTGTGCTCACTCGCCAGAAGTCTGGTCCCTGGCCCTGCCCCATTTCTACCGCTGTCTGCGCTGTTAACGAAAATAGGGTCAGGTATGGGCTATTGTAAGCATGGCTATCATTGGTCAATAGTACGAGTGCAGTGATTGCATTGAATTTATTTCCAACTTGGAGCTACCTTCGAATTTAGATTTCGTATGCCCATGGAGTCATTTTACCTCAATAGTTTCCCGAACCAAGCATCCTATGTCGACATTGAATGAAAAACGAAAAATCACTTATTTTTGAGTCAGTGCAGTACATGCGAAAGGAGGGGTAGTCTGTCAGACCAATATAACAAACAACAAAAGTGGCAAACTTTAGAGAATACTGACGAAATGTTGACTAAGTCTCACTTCACGTTATTGCTAACTGCGTGATTGGCCGAGTAGGTCAGATAAGTAATACGGCATTCATGCATGCACCCATGCAGTCACGGTCACGTTATCGTAGGCCAATATCGGTCGCAATACGTAGTGTCGCAGCCAATTTTTAAACCGGTTGAGCCTGTATGAGTCAGTATAGCGGAGTTAAATTTTATTCAATAAAATCGTCATCCCGAAAATATAACGAGCGCCTGTGGTGTCATCAACAGCAACCAGGCTCAACCAACATTTGCAAACTTTGCATGAAAACAATTGCAACAAATACAACGCAGCAGCAAAGCTTCTGTTCTTGTGGCGGACAGCAAGTCGATTTGACTTTTTGTAAAGACAAATTAGAGGGCGTCCTGTGCATGCTCAATGCACCCGCTCATGGCTTTGCTAGAGCACGGTCCCTCCACAACAGAGGGACCATGGATGAACGGTCATGTGTCAAGTTAAACTAGATGATCAAAGATGTGATATCATCTCTTCCAAATAAATTGCCAGACGATATAAATTTAACGTTCTGGCCTAGTTTCTTCTAGCTGACGTACATTGATGTGCAATTAAATGTGCGTTTTTGTGATGTCCAAATTAAATGTGTTATCAATTAAATCAAACACTACTGTGTATAAATATCGTGTGACTACCGAGGCGAGTAAAAATTCCGAGGTTGATATCATGGACATCGCCTCGGTAGTCATTCGATATTTGACATGCATAACGAGTGACGTGGTGCAAGCCCCTCTACATCTAAACACACCTTAACCAACAATAAAATCCTTTGTGTACACCCGAAGCGGCAACTATGGCACGGACATGACAGTTTGCTGATGACAAAGATATATGCTGTTATGATCGCTAAAACTATTTGGTGGACGATTTCTTTCCGTTGGCGATAACTTTGGTCTAAGTTGACAAGTTGACGTCAATTGCACTTCTACAATGACCCTACACAACTGCAACGATAGCACACTGTGTCAACGACACTATTTAAGTGCAAGGACTGTGGTTGCCTTTACAATCTATGGCGGTGCCGCACACATCGGGTGATTTGTCCAACTTGCTTGGCAACCTAAAGAATCGAGAACTATGCAGACCACGGTAGTATTAAAATTTCAAGGCCAGTCATTCACTCACAATTCAGTGCCACACATTCTGACCACCGACGGTAAAAACGGGGAGGGGACCAGACTAACATTCCGCCTGTCAAATACAGTTGCGCAGACAGAGGTGTTTCTAATGTTGAGGGCGCAGTATATCCTGCATACAGAGCAGGTCACACTATCAGGTAGGTAACACAAACACAGGGCTATCAATTTAGAAGCCATAAAGGTATAATAATCTAAAGACTAAACAAGCAGACTCATTATGATTAGACATAAAGTTTTAAACGATTCAAGTACTGTTGGATTCTACTGTGTCCCTTTTATTATGATCATGTCTATTATTTTCTTTCCGCTATGTTCAAGAGGATCGCGTAAATCGACAAAACGAAGATTTGAGTGTGTGTGCGTTTTGTGCAGCCAGGTGGAGCATTGAGATCACCTTGCCAATTTATCAAGTTCAGTAAAGGCGCCAGTTAAATTCCCCTGTGCCTTGAAAGTCGTCGAACACTACCAAGTCACCGGATATAGTAAGAGTCCGGTAACCCCACTAAAAATAGAACCGAATCAGGAAAAGGCGATATATTACTGATAAGAGCATATCCTGTCGAGGTTTCTTAAAGTAAATCTTTGCTGGGATTTAGGGCACGACTTAGATGGACAGATAGCGGCGTCAAGGGCTCATAAAAGCCATGTTGATTCAACTTGCTGAAGTAAAAAAACAACATAAGTAGCATGGTTTGTACAGTTTGGCGTGAGATGAGGTACCTGGCACTTGAGAGTGTTAGGGGGCCTGATGCCATTGGTTATATCGGAGGGGGAGAAATGCCCGCCAGTTGCATTATTTGCTTAAGATATGAGGAGGGCGATATACGAGCAACTTCCCTCGCTCTTTCAATCCCGAGTGTTTGGCAAGTATCCTGCGCTATATACACGTGCTCCTTTGTAAACGTGGCCTGTATGTCTTCGTGGGCAGTCGTTTGTATCCAATCCCTCTTAGCGCTGTCTGTGTTACCTATTCACTCTTTTCTTGGAAGTAGCTTTATCCTGGACTGTCTTGACGCCCGCTACTGATGAACGAACGATGTTTTGACATCGTAGGTAAGTTTCTTTGTCTCTCTTCTGTGTTCAAAGTAAATGTATTTCTCGCCATGACATGAAAAAACTGACACTTTTGCCAAAACTTTCTTCCCCGGAAAAATTTAATCACTGTCTTTCAAAAGCAAGAATGACAATCAGTATATCCTTGCAAATGTTGCTAGTGTGGAAAACACATTTCAAAATCTTTAACGATTTTCGTATTCAAAAAAGCCGCAATCCCTATGTGAACTCCTTGTGGTTTTTTTTTATTTTAAATCAAACATGACATGAAATATCTTAGGATCTGTGCTCGGCCGTAAGGTTAAACAACTCTATCCATGTCTTTATCGATATCGCCGATTTGCTTGGTATAAATTTTATGACTATCGTTTTCTAGATGTTCAATTGGTTAATTTGGCAAAGGTAAGGGCTTTTGATACCTACCCGGTGGAACTGTACGAAAATATTTATATAGGAATACATCCTTTCTGTAGATCAAACTCGGGGAAATATATTGCACCATGTTAGCGACTTTGTGAGGGAGGGGCTATACATGTAGTTTTATATCAGTATTTCAGTTTATTACACCTCACGTATTATTCAGGTACTGTGATTGGCTGAGCCTCACTCACGTGATATAGAACAAAAAGTGATAGAACATGGCTAAGGTGATATAGCCCTGTCGCGTGCGCTGATATAGCCGAAGGCGAGGGTATCATCAATATACCATCATGAGCACCAGCCGAGGGCAGGTAACAAATCGTGATCTTGCCCGTGCTAGCGTGTTGTTATTAATTTTATTACACCGAACAAACACTTGCTTTCGAAACTTTGCTCAGAATGCAGTCAAGTGTCGAACGAGACTCGCCACAGTGAAACGTTGTATTTGTTGCTCGATCGCAATGCTACATGAAGTTGAATTAAACGTCTAAAAAACGAAGACAGTGTTGTTCAAGCTTTTCTCGTTTAATGTACTATAAAACATCGTCGTGTTCTTCAGGTCGAGCTAATTTCTTGTACCCTTTTAAAAGCCATTGCTTACAGAAAATACAAGCAAATGTACGCGATGATGTGGTACGCGCAGAAAGGACGCGCGGTATTCCAGAACGTGGTAGCGGGCTATATCACTGCACGCGACAGGCGTGTGTTATTATTTAAAGATGACATCTCTCTGATAACAATGCTGATGACCTGCCTTGACTTTGCTGCCTATGAGGGTATTCCTCCTTAATAATACGGGCCGCACCGGTCCGTGTTTATTAAACTTTAAATTAATGCTGCACGAATTTTCAAAGTAGCTATATTTTGTAAAAAATACAGTATACTACGGAGGCTTAATTAGGCCCAGGTGTACTTTTCAATTTCATACCTGTAATTTTTATTTCATGCCTGTAATTTGTATTTCAAACCTGAATTTTTTATTTCATGCCAATAGTTTTTTTATGCCTGTAATTTTTATTTCATGCCTGTTATTTTATTTCATGCCTGTAATTTTTATTTCATGCCTGTAATTTGTATTTCATACCTGTAATTTTTATTTCATGCCTATAATTTTTATTTCATGCCCGTTATTTTTATTTCATTCCTGTATTTTTTATTTCATGCCTGTAATTTGTATTTCATACCTGTTATTTTTATTTCATGCCCATAATTTATTTTAATACATGTAATTTTTATTTCAGCCTATAATTTTTATTCATACCTGTAATTTTTATTCATGCCTGCAATATTTTTTCATACCCGTAATTTTTATTTCATGCTGTAATTTTTATTTCATGCCTGTAATTTTTATTTTCATACCTGTAATTTGTATTTCATCCCTGTAATTTGTATTTCATAACTGTAATTTATATTTCATGCCTGTAATTTGTATTTCATACCTGAAATTTTTATTTCATGCCTATAATTTTTTTATGCCTGTGTCTATAATTTTTATTTCATACCTGTAATTTTTATTTCACACATTTAATTTTTTTTCATGCTTATATTTTTTTCATGCCTGTAATTTTATTTCATGCCTGTAATTTGTATTTCATACCTGTAATTTTTATTTCATGCCTATAATTTATTTTCATTCCTGGTATTTTATTTCATGCCTATAATTTTTATTTCATACCTGTAATTTTTATTTCATACCTGTATTTTTTATTTCATGCCTGTAATCTTATTTCATGCCAGTAATTTTTATTTCATACAGTATTTTTTTTCATACCTGTAATTTTTATTTCATGCCTGTAATTTTTTTTTTAGTTTTGTGACTTTTAAACCTACTGGTACTGTTTGCTGTCAGCCTGGGTCAAAATCCTACCTTCGCCTCAAATACGGTATTGCTGAACCCAACAAATGTCCCTATTTACATGTGATACTACTCAGTTGCCTCAAAATCGACGTTTATTTCACTACACGCTGAAAACACTTGTTTTCCGCACCGTGCCATATAGTGGATAGCTGTCACAAGACCTATACCATGATCTGTCGTCATCACCCCTTTAGCAACTTTTGCACCATTGTAAACATGAAGTGAGTCGATTCCGAGTGTGTTCGTGTAGTGCATGTAAATATAGATACTTGTTGGATTCAAGAATGCTAAATGTTGGGCGAAAGGTAAGCTTTTGAGCCAGGATGAACGCTGCAATCAGTACTCGTGGGTTCAAGGTCATAAACTAAAAAAATTACAGGCGTGAAATAAAAATTACAGGCATGAAATAAAAATTAAAGGCATGAAATAAAAATTACAGGTATAAAAACAATTACAGGCATGGAAAAATGACAGGTAGGAAATAAAATAATTACAGAAAAAGAAAATTACACCCGTGGCCTCATTAAGCCTCCGTAGTATACTAATACTGTGAATAATCAAGATATTCAAAATCCATTTCATGTCTTAAACTTGTGTGGTGGCATAAATCTGAAAGTAATTGTGGCATTCGTTGGAAATAAAGCTGTTACAATTGATTCCTGTAGTATAGAACTGCAAATAAAATGTCTTTGGAATAAAATTTTGCTGCAGCGTGTTTAAAACCAGCCTCTTTCAAACATCTTTGAAAATCCTTCAAAGTTGGCGACCATGATCCAGGTTGATGATGCGCCTTTATATCAACCACGTGTATTAATCTATAAGTACACTAAGAGTCCAAAATTCCTAACACAATTTGTTCGATACAACCTTGAGCTGTTTTAAAAGCTTAGTCAGAAATTAGAGCAATACCACGACATAATGTTGACATACAAAACAGAATCATAAAAATAAAACCCTCCATGAGCCGATAAACATCATATCGGAATCCGGTCATAAATTTCATGTCAATGGCGGTGTCTATTGGGGATTAAGTGCGGGACTGTAATATCAGCCGACTTGTCGAATTCATGCTGTACGGGATTAAATGCGGGACTGTAATATCCGGCTAAATGCCGTTTATTTAATGAATCATGGACATCTACCAAATATAATATGTTTATAAACAGTATGAAAAAACTTGTACCTTCAGTCCTGTTCCGCTGTTTTGCTTGGTTTGAGAGGGAATATACATGCAGTTTAAACTATTCTCGTTTCCAATATTTTTGTCAATAAAAGAAACATAATCTTGATAACGCTGATGACGTACCTTAACTATATATACCGTCGATAAGGGCATTCTTCTGAAAGGAGATGAGCAAAAATGTGTTTATTAAACTTATCGACTTCATGCGTATGGAATTTTCATAATGACTATCATTTGTGCAGAAAACAGTTGATGTCGAATACTAATACTAGATATTCCTCATTAGTTATTCAAAATTCAATTCATGTCTGACACATGTGTGATGGCATTTGTCTGGAAGTAATTGTAGCATTCTGTGGAAAGAAAACAAATAAACTATCATTAGTTAAAATGACTTTTGAATAAAAATTTTAGTGCAGTGTGTTGAAAAATCAACTCTGTTCAACTGTTGTTTAAAATGTGAATAAGTGTGACGACTATGATCAAGATTCAACACGCATGCCTGTTGTATCGAACCTCGTGTATTAATCGCTGAATATACTGTATCTCCCACATTCCCCAACACAGTTTATTATATACAATCTTGATCCGCTTGTATTTTATGGTTTGTACTTGTCCAGAAATCTGAGCACGATCACAACGTTATGTTGACTTAAAAAAGAATCATAAAAAATGAAACCCTCGTCCAGCCGACAAACACTTATGTCAGGATCCGGTCATAAATATTTTGTCGGTTTAGTTGGTCAAAACAAATCTACAATACAACCATTTTTCTTGTCAATTGCAGTGTCTTTGGAAGGATTTAGTGCACGCCTGAAATATCCGGGCAGGTGAATCGGATTTCTTATTTAGGGTGGATGTTTCAAACCCAAAACAGTAAATCAGCAAGTATGCCTGTACAATGGACGATTTGACTTCCTTATTGCTACATGTATAGCCACACGGATTTCACGTCTCTGCTTTAATAAGTGAGGGCGCTGTAACTCCGGGGATACTACAATTAGTGGTCAAAACGTATACGAGCCAGCCATCGCGATGGGTTTTAAGTGGCGTGGTCTAAATTGGGGGTGTACATTCAGTGTAACTAGAGTCTAAAATGGTTTATAATGTCATCCATCCAAATTTGATTGAAGTCAAACGTATGTTCTTTCACCAAATGTCTAGTTTTCACGAGTCATGGCTTGACCAGGGACAGCAGATTTAGGCTTTGCTAATTCCCCAATCGTATCAATGATTATTTTTCGCTCCATAATGCCTTGCAAATTTCAACGCTAACACCCTTGACCCTGGTCAAACGTCATAGAGGCTAATATGATGTCCTCATATCACACGAGTTGGGGTTAGAATGAGTTTGGAAGTTTTCACGCGCGGCCGCTCACTCCTGCCATTTCTCCTAACATATACTCCCGGGATGTACCTACACCTATTACTGCTCAAACAAAACAAATCTAAGTCACCGTCATTTTACAACAGTATTCATGCTAACATGCTGTGTCGTGAACGTATTATACGTCTGTCAGGCATCTGTAATTTTGATAAACGAAGGGTATCCATACACTATCCTACCACAGGCACAAAGTATGATTATGTGCAGTTTTCAGTCATAAAGGGAAATCTTAAAGAGGTGATATTAGAGGCCAGTTTGTTAAAATAATTTCATAACGAGTCGGCGTCAATAGTTTTGCGACTCTTGGGCTGAAGTAGAAATCGGTCTGAAAAAAACTGTCAATGACTAAACCAACTCTGCTAAAGACAGACTAGGCCAAGTTGCCAACCTCGACTAGCCCTGGCCAAGACCGAAGAAGCAAGACGCCGACCCCAAAATAAACCTTACTCGAAGTCTCGGCCTGGAAAAATTAATAGCCTATTATAGCTAAATGAAACAAAACATGACCTTATTGGCTTTACTCGATTTTGGTGTATGAAGCGAGATATGCTTTAAAACAAGAAGACGGACGCAATACAATAATATTATTTGATGTAGGTTAGCTTTGCCAATGTGCACGCGACAACAGCACGTTTAGAGTACACATCAAAGCGTACAAAATCATTCCAAGGAGAATGTGTAAACGCCAGTGCTAGCTTATAATGTTAAGCCTGCGGGCAAGTAAAAAGTCGCCGTAGATACATCAAGTGTTTCCGTGTGTAACGTGTATCACAATGGTGTAATATTTTATTGGACTTATTAAATTCAAGATATATCACAATTATCATTCCTAACTACAGTAGTTACTACTCTCCCGTATTAAAGCAAACAAAAACAAACAAATAAACAAACAAACAACAAATAAAAATAAACAAACAAACAAACACTAACTCAGATTCTATAATTCCAAATCTGTGACAAAGATTTATTTCTTAAAGTATCATTTTATATTGGTTCTATATTGCACCAACTTTGTCATAGATAGAGCAGGGTGCATTGAGAGAGACAGACAAACTGAGGTAATCGGCGGTAACAATGGCTAAAAAAAGAATAAAACAATAGTTCGAGTAAGACTGGAATGCAGAGTAGGAGAAAGCAGACTAAAAGGGAAACATCAATCGACAGAGTAGGGCAGAAACCTTATCAATGGGGCGAGTTCCAATGATTTGGCTGGAAAGTTGAAGTGGTCGGTTAAACAGTGTTGTACAAAATGACTCATGGCGCCGTTATCAGTTACGTACATAGGAGACAGGCATGGACTGTAAAAAGAGAAAACAGTAAAACTGTCCTTTATTCAATTTTGCTGGTCAACTCTAAACGCTTCATATTTCTCAGATACCTTAACAAAGTAAAGCTACCTTGTGTGATATTGGCGTAATCTGTGACATAAAGCAGCATCCGATGATCTAAAGCATCTTGCGGCCAAGGACACGTAGTAACCTGTTTAAAGATTTGGAAGCACAAACACCTTGCACTATTCAACGGTTCATTCTGACAATTTTCCTAGCATTTCGTGTATGTGTGGCAGACATATCATTATACTTGTTTGAATCAATACTGAGGATTTTCAACCCTGACGTGTAAGATGATTTTTACCCTATAAATAGCATCACAATTTGGCAGAGTTCATTAGCTCGCGAAGTCTTGAAGATGTAATGTCGATTGAAAGCTACATTTCATTGTTCAGAGTCTGTGTTTGTTTGATAAAAAATACTTTGGGATACTCTCCGTCGTCCTGGGCGGTGATGGTACCAATGACACCGCGTACGGTAGAGACGGCATTGTAGCCAAGCGCCTCGGGCATGGAACAAGTTTAAAGAAAAATGAAAAGTTGAAGCTTCAAAAATTCGGAGCAGAGAAAAACAAGCTTCATAAGTTGTGTTTCCCAAGAGATTAACAAAACCTATAAGCTAGAGGCTCTAAGATACCAATTTGAACAACCCCACTTTGTGTTAGTAGCTGTAACTCGGGTTGTTTATGATCTTAAAAATTCAAACTCTGATGTTCTGGTGGTCAGAAGGGCTAACACTGCAAGATTAATATATTTTACATTAAAGCCACAAAAATGTTAACTTTCAATCATTGTTACCCTTGAAATTACTCGTTTTTTCCACACATTCATTCTCATTTTTGTTCAGTGAAGAAATAAGTACGATTTGTGCTGTTGCAGTGACCTACAAACGCTGCATATTGCTCGATCGAGTTGATCCAGCCGCTTGACCCGTTCACGTTACTGAGAACGCTGGTTGTGATAATACCCTCGAGCATGCAAGGTGTCCTGGACCGAGCCATTCGCGCTATCAAAATACTGAAAAGCACTTCCACATTTTTGGCTACGGCTTGCAGAATGACTTGAAATTGAACTTATTTTGTACCTCTCTGTCGAAATACGCACTGCTGTATTGCAGGGGATACAGAACTATGGTTGTAGCTACTAACTTTCTGTTCTGTAGCAATCTGTACGTAACAAACGACTAACGTTATAGTCGGCAGTGGCCGATGGATAATGTTGGTTTGGCGGTAGTGTGAAATCCCTCGTGGTAAAATCTATGCAAGGTAACACGCCACGGCCTAGAATTGTCCCAAGACTGTAGACAAATAAATGTAAAAATAGAGTAAAATGAAGTAATAAACTTCAATTGACTGTCGCGTTTGTGATGAGTGATTGTGAAATTGAAGCAACATACTTTGGCGGACTACCGGCAGACTGGCACAAAGATCTCGGAGTGTGAAGGTAAAATTCAACGAGATCGCCTTGGCCAGCCAATATCAACCTGCTACGTACGCCAAAGTCGAACGACCAGGGCCAGGTTCAGGAACAGCTGATATCTCGGAAAAATTAAGGTCTAAAACTAAAACAATTTCGAGAAATTTACAGACCTTCAGCCCTGACTCATAAGTTTTTGAGATTTATATAAAAGCATTTTGAGTACAGCTGTACATTTTCTCCCAAACTTGAAAGGCGAATACGGGTCTGGGAATCGCGCCCATCGGCCGCTGCCGACTTCTGACCTTCTGCTTGCTCAGAACGTGATCGCAGTTAGCATTAAAAGCCGTTATACTATAGTCCTCGTGAGGATTAGATACGTGGTACGTTCTTTATTATTTGGAAACGTACTTTGGGATTTACTACAAATTGTAATGAGGGAAGACTTTTGGTATGAATTCAAGATACCCTTTGTTCGTCTCTGTAAGTTTTCCAAAAAAATATTCCGGAAACGATATGCAGAGTTGATATCGTGCATGTGTTGACTGTACAACAAATTTTTACTACATGGAGCTGAGTCCCATCATTTATTTCTGCAATTTTTTTTTATAAAACTGTGTTATGGAAGAAAAGGCGAGTTCACGGATTACGGCATGTAGTAATGAGTTTTTATTTCTCAGTTTTTCTCTCTCCTTCGTCAATCATTTAGCATAATTTAGTTGATCTCCCTACAGTCTTCGACTAGTTAATGTACTGTGTAGACAGTGCATTAGAGTAGCATACCAGATTGCCTCTATTGTGTAGTTTTTCAGAATGTGTTCTCACAGCTCATTACAGTCAGAACACTCCGTACGTGATAAAACCATTGAATACCATGAATTGTTTGCGCGTTTCTTCTCTGAGTCGCCAGGTTTTGGTTGGCCAGATTGCTTCTAACAGCAAGTGTTCTATGGACGCCGCGGCAAAAACTTGCGTGGCACGACGGTGAGATAGTGTGTCAACAAAGCTTGCTTTCCTGCCCGGACACGGATTCAATTTATCTTGCTTAATCATAAATCGTATAGGATTGTGAGCCGTGCTTGGCATGAATATTGCACTATTCAGCATTATTTATCACGTACTTTTATAAATCGAAAATGCAGTTTTTTCGAACAAAATATGAAAACGCGGACCAAAGTTAGCATCACTTGGGTTTTAATGGGAGTGGTCATTAAGGTAAGGTTTTTTTTCAGACTATGAATGATATCGGTCCAGGCTATCTTTAAGGTGTTCGGAAAACATAATTGCACAAACGTTACCGTGGCGGTGTTATTAGATAAATTGAAGACTGACATCGAAAGCGATAAAGAGAGAAAAACTAATTGTGTTCTCTATTTAGCAATTGGTGGTAAACAAGCGACAGCGGCCATAAAAATGCTCGATATTGCGGAGATAGCTTGAGATATTAAACCTGCCTTTGTGTGTTATAAGGGTAATTGTTGACTTTAAAATAGCTTCTACAAGTGTTTGGCACCCGAGGGTAAGTAGTAACATGTATAAAAACGGGGAAAAATGAGCCGATATGGAAGCTCACACACCTGGCAATATTGTTGATACTGGCAACTTTCCAAACACCATAACCAAGACGACATACCAATATACTTGTTTAGCCCATATTGAGTATTTGTCAACCCCGACGTGTAATTTCTACCTATAAAATAACACAACAAATGAGGTAGATTCTATTAGCTCACGAAGTATTGAAGATGTAATATCTTTTTGAGCGTGACAGTTTATTATCCAGAGTCTTTGTTTTGTTTGATAAAAATACTTTGTGATACTGTTCGTGGTCCTAGGTGGTGATGGTACCAATGGCACCCCGCGTACGGCAGAGACGACAGTGTAGCGAAGCGCCCTATTCGGCACTGAACAAGTATACGCGTGCTCTACGGCAATTCTCTGAGCCTGGCCACCGTACCAAACGTATTTTTAAGCATAACGGTGATCGTTTACACAAGTGATGACGGCTGTTATGTGTTTCATCTGAAACAAAATGTGATTTCATCTATTTTCAAACTCAAATTGTCTCCATAATCTTATAACTTTATCGACGACAAATCTCGATCAAAGAAAAAAATTTGCTTGCAACGACGCACGCCGTGGCGTGCTCACAACCATTCTACGGCGACGATCGAGAGTCACGAATTTCATTCTTATCATACTGCGGTAATGCTAGCGTATCGTTTGCGGCCGCCTTCGGCGGCCTGCTGGTCGAGCTCTTAGTCCCGACAGCTTATCAGACGAGATTGAAGCACAACATATGAAAGCATATTTTACATTCTACTCTTAAGTATTCCATTTCCTGGAGTCTGACTTTAGAACATGTAAGGATATTAGAGACAGTCTTCCACGAGACGGAAGAAAGCAATCATACTGTCCCTGATAAATATTGCATGTACAGAAAAGCTGAGATCGACTGTTCCATTAGCGTCTCGAATGTTCAATTCAGACGCTTAAAAACTAGGTCGTCCTCCTCCCCGAGCCTCCGAAAATCGTCAATTTATGGGAACTGCGTCCCTCCTCATGCTAGCACATGACACAATAATCTGTTTGTTTGTATACACACTACTACCTGGAACAAAGATTCTATGAATGACCTTTGACATTTGTGAATTTACATCAGGTAATCTGAGGTTGACCGACAGCATATCTATAGAAATGGTATCAGCAACTTCATTTTGCAGTAAAGGTGGTTCATAGGAATCTAGGGAAATCATAGGGAAATTGGCAAACCGTCGGTTGTTTGCGGGCTTTGTCGAATGGAGGACAACTTTATGTAATGGAAAGGGCAGTTGGGAGTTTATAGCGACGAGATTGTAGGTTTTGAGCATGACAACCTGTGATTTTTCCTATTGGATGTGGTAATAGCGTGAAAAAACATTAAAAACGGATTTAAAATTCATCAGTTTTTTTCTAACAATGAGCCTCATTCTACAACATATATTTACCCATTTGAACTCAATGTGTCACAATTTATTCACCTTTCATTCAAACACAACCAGTAGGAAGCTAAGCTTTGAATTCAGGAAAAAAATATCGGCAAACATGACAGCAAAGTAATTGAATATTCAACCAGTAAAACCAAATGCCAAATATACAAAAAACGAGTGTCACCGAGTCGTGGATGCCGTAAAGACCTATCATGAGTATTCCAATTAGAATAACAACACGAAGAAAAGCATGATTATCAATGTAGATTGTAATAGAAACCACGAATTCGATTCAAAAGAATTAACAAACCGTAGTTAGGGGATAAAAGAAAATATTCCTTTCATCAAATAGAACACTTAAAGAAACATGAAAATGTCAGAACAAACTAAAAACGTTCTTTTTATCAATTGTCTTTCCCAAAAGGTTATCAATACCTAAACTAGAGGCTCCTATGACTTTGATCGTATTGATATTTCGTAGAGCCACCGCTGCTCATAGAAATAAGCTCTACCTCAGTTGTATATCATTGTCGTCAGTTTTGAGTTTGTATACTACGTGGTCATCATGTGATCTTTAGAGCCGTTTTGGGAAGCTCAAACAGTTGGCACTTATTATTGACACTGGCAACTGTCCAAAGATTGTGTCCATGGAAACATAACAACATACTTGTTTACATCCATATTAAGTATGAGCCAACCCCGACATAGGATTTTTACCCCTGTAAAACAATATCACGTTGTAGCTGAGCGCAGAGTACGACTGGAAATGTAATTTTATTTGAAGTGGCCGTTCATTGTTCAAAGGCGTTGTTTTCTTGATAAAAAACGGTTTTGTATACTCTTCTTTGTCTCAAGCATTGATGACCTCGCTGACTACTCGTACGGTAGGGGCGGCAGTGTAGCGCAGAGAAGGCGCCCACATGGCTATTATCGAGTTTAGGCGAGCCCGTACATACGTATCCCCGAGTACGGCAGCTCGCTTAGCCTAGGTACCGTATTCTATAGAAGGACGTTGGCCCTGGACACGAATCATGACAGCTGTTGTATGTTTCATTCCAAGCGAAATATATTAATGCTTTGTAATTTATTTTCAAATTGTAAAAGTTATCTTGGTAATTTTATAACTTCATCGATAGCAAATCTTGATCAAAGTAAAAAATATAAAGGTAGAGTCATGAAATGCCATTGCGCACACACAAGCATCTTAGGATTGTCGTAGAGGTGACTATGTGATTATAAATTTCATTCTTATCGTAATGCCTATCATCAGACCGCAAGCAACCGTCTCCGATGGGCCCTGGAACGAGATATTACACAAATACTGACCGCATCGATGATTAAAACATAACAAGTAACAGCATATTTTGCATGTCACTAAGACTTGGGGCCAAGACTGTGAATAAATAAAACTAATTTACTTAATGCGATGTAGAAGACTAATGCAGAAGTATTTGTCTGACAGCAATGTGTGGAGTTATTGCTAGATTCGGGAGAAACTTACTGCAGATCGCATTCAATGCACGCATGATCTAATCCGGTAGCCAGTGCATCTCAAAAGCGTAAATTCGACGAAGGATCATACTACACAATAGCCAGTCAAAACATTACACTTAAAGCCCAAGTATTTGTAACTTTTAACCTTTTTTATGTTCGAAATTACATGTTATTCTCTTGCATCCATCGTGAAATGTTGTTCAGTAAAGAAATAAGCCAAATTTGTGCTCCCGTAGTGACATACAAACGCTAAATATTGCCCGATCGAGTTGGATTGCCGCGCGGGTTTGTTGACAACTTGTATGCTGTGCACGTGACCGAGAACGCCGATACTGATGACATCGTTGAGCCTACAACATTCCAGGGGCCATGCCATGCACGCTACACTGTCTGGGTAATCGCCAATGGTCGCAGGCTGAATGAGCTGCGAATGGTTTTATTTTGTTCTTCTCTGTTCAAATGTGTACTGCTACTGTGTTTCAGAGGATACAGAACTTTGGCAGAGGAGGCTGACATTCTATTCTGGTACCGTGTGCGTTATATACTGATTATTCAAACTGTAGTCGGCAGTGCACCGATGCGCACCCTGCTGTAAAATCGAGACGACACTATATACATTTGGCTCACTTCTGTAGGCAAATGGCTATCAAAATTGAGTAACTTGAAGTAATAAATTTCAGCTGATTGTTGCTTTAGCGGCAAGGTGATTGCGAAATCGAAGCAACATAGTTTGGCAATGTGTGGTAGGCTGTGTGGTCGAATGCAGTGAACGCGATGGCCTTTGGCAGCAAGCTAAGTAAGGGAACCGTCAGTATTTACGACCTGGGGTCATCTAAAAATTTAAGCTAATAAGGGGGTGCTCAAAATGTTTTTTCTTTGTCTTACTCTGTGCTCAATGACATAATGATTAGTTGA
Source organism: Ptychodera flava (assembly GCF_041260155.1). Taxonomy (NCBI): domain Eukaryota; kingdom Metazoa; phylum Hemichordata; class Enteropneusta; family Ptychoderidae; genus Ptychodera; species Ptychodera flava. Next base: position 11,687,647 of record NW_027248277.1, on the reverse strand, counting down.
TAATATATATTTTACTCTGATACATGTTAAATAAAAAGAAAATAAATACTCTAACAGAACAATAAATGTCAACTAGAGAAGCAAGGCAAAAAACTACAAGTAGCTGCTACTACTAGCAATACTTATTATGAAAGAGAAGATAGTGACGATGAGAATGATATCGTTGTTCATGTACTCAATGGCACCAGCGACAGTAAAGATGACGATCGACAGTGGTGATGATGATGTCACACAGTATAGTTTTCTACAGTCGTTACCAGAGGTGGAAGGAGAGGCTGGGTCATGGAGAAATGTTCTCGACAGATATCACTATAAGTGCACAGGATCTAGGACAAAACTGAACTGTTGTGAATTCATCCTTTATATTATCATAGAAATGTAAATTTTAATTGACTTGAGTTCAACAACCATTTGGACATTTAACCATACCATAATGACATGCTACCCATCCAAAATTTAACAATACTATATGGTTGGAGACTGGTTATTAGGTGAGCTTTTATATCTACATATTGTTACATGGACTCTGGTAATCCAAAATTTCTGTTAGAGAGGGGGGGGGGGGGGGTTCTCAAATTCATCATGGTTGGCTGGGGTGTGACTCAAAATTTCGGAGTTTCTAATGCAATACCTCCGACCCCAGGTGGTAAATAATGACGTCTCCCTAAACAGCTGTGAACGCCCGAGTCAGAACGATCGGGACCAGTATACGCACGGCTGATATCTCAGCGAAAATTTAGAAAAAACAATGGAGCTACTGCTAAGAAATTTACAGACTCTTGGCTTTTGATGCATCAGTTTTTGAGTTTTATACTAGTAAAAAGGCATTCAGCGGTAAATTTTCTCCCAAACGCGAAAGGCGAACACGCGGGCATTCTGCAATGGACGCTGTCAACTTTACCTTGCTGCAGGCCCCACGCCAATCTCGGCCCGGCCCCGCTGCACTTGTACAGTCTACTACCTCCATGTAGTACAGTCTTACAGGACTAGTAGCCGGCCAAACGCAAAAAAAAACACAGTTGCAGTGTAAAATCCGTAGGTCAGAACAGTCAGAACCATTGATCATAAATTTTCAGAACCAGTGATGTTTAAAAGTTTTGTATGTGAATGACTTTCTCATCGAGCTGCGTGCACATGTATAATTGTCCCGGGCATTGTCCATACAAATTTGGGGCCTGCCTTCGCCCGCTCCGATCGTCTGAAGACTACAGCCAAAATCACAGTCCTACGCAAATTATACAGTTGTGAATGTCAGATATATATATCATGCATTTCATACAAAAAATATGTAAAAAAACAGAATCAAACCAAGTGGTTAGTTTGCTGTCGGGCCGGACTAGGTGCGCAGGGGACGACTTTGCAGTGAGACCGGGATCTCCTGTTCAAATTTAAACTTCTACTAAGCTTATGCCTTGAGCTCCATCGCATCGCAGCTAGCCGATAATTGTACCACTGTAGTCCTTGTGAGGATTAGATGCCCGTTACGTTCGATATTATTTGGAAATACTTTTAAATTTAATAAGTAAGACTTTTGTACTGCATTCAAGATATAATTTTCCTTTCTGAGCGTTTTCAATTACGGCAACGATATGCGAAGTTGATAGGCTGTGTTGCCTGCAGCGTAGCCTGGCCGTACACAAAACTTCGTTTGAGTAGACGGAGCAGAATCAGTCCCGTCATTTATTTTCAACGAAATTTTCATTATACTCCATAATGGAAGAAACGACTAGTTCAATGATTACAATGGTGAAGTGTTGAATTTTTATTCATATATGTTTTTCTCCTGATTCTCTCTAAATTCATTCAGCAAACTTGATCTCCGTACCGTCGGTCACAACGTGCAATGCCTAGCATGAAGCTTGTCGTCGATTTATGGGAAGTTGGGACCCTTGTCGTGCTCGGCTCAAAACACTTCAGTCTGTTTGTTTGCACACAGTACAACAAGATGGAATAAAGAATGACCTTTGACATGTATTAATTTCTATCACGCCATTGACAAGCAATAAGTATGTAGAAGTGGGATTGAACACTTCTTTTTGCAACAGGTTGCGTGTCACTAAGACTTGGTCCAAGTCTATGAATAAAAATACACTGATGTACCATTCACGAACGAGTTTAAGCTTATAAAAAACTGTATGTAAATTTTCACTAACATTGAGTCATTAAATGTTCTGCAATGTTCGCCCCTCTCTATTACGTATCTTAACACCCAAAGACTGATCAGAGTTGCATTGCAAAGAAATATTTGTGACCAAGCACGTTCATTTATTGACATTTACTCTTGGTTTTCCGTGTTCTTCTAATGTACGTCTGTACATTGTTATGCAGTTATGCTTTGAATAAATTAGCCAATGTATTTTTATATCTGCTAAAAACCAGTACAGAAACGAGTTGATGTCCCATCACAGAAAACGGAACACGCTAGCAGCCTTAGATAACCCTGATGTAAATCCCAAAGCTAACAAGCATGTGCCTTTGCCGGTACAGCCGGCAGTAAACATGTTGGCGATAGCGAAGTAAGATAGCCAGGCAGTTGGGGTACTTGCCTTCAAATAACAACAAGACATTTTAGTATCCAAAGTGATAAGTTGTCTACCGGCCGCCCATTATACACCCACATACAAGACCAGTGATCTCCATAAAAGCAATCATCGTAAATGACTGGAGCCTGTGGGATCGGACAGGCTTGCAGTTGCAATGTTTAGTCAATCCTGTTAAAAATTCATGGCTCTAAAAGGTATAATTACTAGGTATAGTAAGAGTAATTAAGTTCTTTGTTTTTCATCTACTAGAAATTCTGAAAGTAAGTGGGTTAGGAGGTAGAAATCACAGATTCTACCCTCACAAGTGTTATATTTGCTTGATTGTGTCAATGTAATGTGAATTCTAATTCAAGAAAGAAACGTAAACCGTCTTATTGACCCCATTATTTAAATTTTGACAGTGTGCAAGTGTTTTACCTCAGATTTCACATAGCGTGTAGACAAAGACATGTAGTTTGAAGTACAATTTGGTTTTTTTTAGTGGACACCCAAAAAAACCTACGTGTACGGGGACGCAAAACATAGCGTTACATTGTCCCTCATTTTTAATTCAGTTCAATGAAAATTTTGTTTAAAAAGCTTTATAAAATTACAAGCTTTTAATTTATTACTGAGTTGAGTTTATCACAGAATTCAAATACCTTAAGAGATCTCTTATAAGCAGTCAGTGTGACGGGAAACGCCATTGATACGCCGAAGCCAAAAGGTCACTTCAGTGTAGGCGAGTCACGAGTTGTGTGTCAGTAGGCAATAAAGTCACTCTGTCACGTTTGAGTCAGCTTAGTTACGCTGGGGTATCACGATGTGGGATGTGGGAAAGCTGTTTCATGGCTGGCCGTATATTTCGGAGATAGGAAATTGGCAAACCGTCGGTAGAAATGAGAACTCGGTCGTTTGAGCGGATTTGACGAATGGAGAACAAACTTTTATGCAAAAGGCAGTTGGGAGTTTTATAGTGAAAATATTGTAGATTTGAGCATGTCAACCTGTGGTTTTCTGTTTTGATCTGATTTTAAATTCATCATTTTTTTTCTTTCAATGGGCTTCACTCTCCACCAGGGATTTACCTATTTCACTCAATTTATCACAATTCATTCAACTTTCGTTCAAATACGGGAAATTGAGCTTGACAGTCAGGGACAAATCGACAAACATGGCGGCAAATTAATTGATATTCAAGCAATAAGCAATAAAAAGCAATAAAACAAATGATGCCAAACATACGTAAAGTGCGTATCACAGAGTTGTGGATGGTGGTGTGTGCATTGACTTAGGTAACCACTGAGTCAATATTTGTTACGCTACGTAAAGTAATGTTTCAATGACAATGATGGCCTGCTGTGAAACCTATCATGAGTATTCCAATTAAAATAACAAACGAACAGAAACACGACTGTCAGCATAGTACATGTATTTTAATAAAGCCATGAATTTGACGCACAAGAAATTAACAAATCCGCTAGAAGGATAGAAAAACATCCCTCTTATCAAACAGAAAACGTAAAGAAGCTTCAAAATTTGCGAACAAAGGAAAAACACTTTTTATTTAAGTTTTGTTTACCAACATATTATCAATACCTCAACTAGAGGTCCTAGCTACATATTTGAACAGCCTAAAAGTGTGTTTTGCAGCTCTAACTCATGTTGTTGATGATCTTAAAATGTTTCTATGACCTGGAGGTTACAAAGGCTTACACTGCAGGAATATATTTTAAATTTATAATACGTTCGGAGTAGATACAAAAGTAACACGTTTTTTCAGATCACCCCTGATGACCTCATTTCAACTGGACATTTCGAGAGCCAGTTTTACTGTCCAAGAAATCCTTACTCAAGACTCCGTTCAGGCAACCTTGAAACGGGCCACAATAGATGGAGAATTTATAAACGCCAGTGCCAGCGCAAACATTCAGGCAAGTCAAGAGTCGCCGTAGATGATTCACGCGTTTCCAAGTGTAGGGTGTATCATGTGATGAAATGCCAAGCCTACTTAATCCAAGCAACATCACAGTATCACTTCCTGGTGATATAAGCCTTTTCATTATCCCTCCGTCTGTTGTACATACAGGATAATGTCATATCATAGTTACTATGTATCTTATGAATTTGATGTTGCCCCCCCCCCCTCAAAAAATAACTACAAAAATTGATAAACAACAAGACTAGCACAGAACGATCATTCTGAATCACGAAATTTATTTCAAAATTGTTATTCTAGTACGTTTTGTGACAAAGAATACTAGTGCTATCGCTACAATTACAAGCCAAACCAGAAATGAAGCTGAACATTAAAGCTCTTGTCATTTTTATTTTGAATATTCAATTGTACTTCAAGTCTCTGATAGAATTATTTATTGTGAAATTATTTACTCTGAAATGTCATCATTTTCATTGAATTACTTAAAAAAACTTGCATGAATGGGAATGTTATAAAGGACAATAAGATAGACAGATAAAGACAGACAGACAAACGGAGACAGAGGCAGAGACAGCCATACATACAAACACACAGACTGGGACAGAGAAACAGGCAGTGACAGAGACAGGCAGACAAATATGTAGTCAGAGCGAACAGTCCGGGCAAAAGTATTAATTTTACGTCTTAATTGTGAGATGCTCGTTCTTTGCTTTTCAGCTATGCATTCTGGTTTTTAGTTTGTACGTTGTCTACCAAGAGGCATTTATATCACCATAAATATGACACTGTCTGATTTTCACCCGGAGCATTCGAGTGGACTCCCAATAAATCTTTTTTAAGTAGGCTAAACATGTCTTTCTACGTTTTCCGATAATAAATATATCATAAAACATGTCTTAACAATGTATGTGAAAACACAGTGATCTCCTGCCATAAATATGTGTCAAAAAAATACGTCACTTCTGTTTGAAATACGTGCACCACTCTCCTCTTGAAATGGCGGAGCAGAAATCCACCACTGAAGTTGAAAATGGAGCGTATGGAAAGTAAAAATTGCAACATGTCTCTAAACAACAGTGAGGGAAAGCAGTTTGAGAATGTGAGACAATACTATATTTTAAGTACTGTTTTAAGATTTATATTGAAGTCTAAAACAGACTTCACACACAATTGCCTCTAAATTGCAATAATTCTGGCTGTCTGTTTCATCGCATGAACAGCTCTTAAGTGGACTTCACGTGCTTTTCTGAAGTGACAGGTACCATTTACAAACTACTGTTGGTTGCCGAACAATACTTTAACAACTAGCATCTAAAAACTATATTTAAAAACATTATTTCTTTGCATAAAACTACTTTTCACTGGCAATAATACGAAGTAAAACACACATGGCAATGGGTTAACCGCAGTCCAACTGGAGTCAATCATGGCAGTTTAGAAAATGCTAGCAGCGTCCCAATTAGTCTGTCTCAGATTTATAAGACTTCGGGGCAGGTCCCGTGAAAACGATATGCGGTCTCACTTTTGGTCACACTACACGTCACAACGTGGAAACATGTCCGCCTGCATGAGTAGCCTCATCCAACTTTGAAGGATCTTTAGAGTTTAAATCCGAATAGTAAAACTAGAGTATCTTTGAAATATAACACCTTCCTCAGACGTGTCGGTCGCCATCTTTACAATTTTAGAGCGAGAAATAGCTCTACAGTTTATACATGGAGCCAGACACTAAGATGCCTGTTGACACACAACCTGCTTGAATCAACTTAGGATAGTTGAAGTACCATAAAGATGTCTGCTTTCATACCAGGTCATAGGGTGAATATAATAAATGGAAGACGGTTTATTTGATCTAGTATAAGTGATCCAAACTTATCAATAGCAGTTTAATCCGAGCAGTATATTTTACGCTACCATTAAAAAGGACTAGCATTCTTAAAAATCACCTCACATTTATAGAAAACAAAATAGACCACCTAGCTTTATGTAAAATTTAAAACATTTACAATGATTCCTTGGTAATACGTTTAAGATTAATTTATTTCATCAACGAAAAGCGAAATAATATATTGGTGGTAGTTTTGCGTATATATGAATATGAATAGCTATGATGGAAAGCAACTAGTTTCAGTAGTATGGATGTATTTGTGTACGGATGTGGTTTGCAAGGAAAACGTCGTGATATAAAATGGAAATATAACGGGCCAGAATTTCCCTACAGGATATATTGTAAGCACTTTGGTTATTTTTATTCTCCCCTTCCATATAGTACGTAATTACAAATTCTGCTATATTTCTGGAGTCTTGTACATTAGCCAAACCTATGTTGATCTTTATAGGCACGAATAAATAAGCGTATCTTATTTAAATAGTTCGTGTGTCTTCTCAGTTTGTATTGGACTCTAGATATGAAAAATTCTCAGCTCAGAACTGAGAATGAGAGAAACTTATTCCAGTCCAACAAAAACGACCAAAATACTGTGCGGTAGTCAGTAAGGAAAATTTGTGTATTATGGTGGCCCGTCATGACCTCATTCACAAATGCTACTGCAGTGGAAAACAACAAGCGAAGTCAACGCGATATGCTGATATTTTCGGGCCATTCTTCTGCAGTAGGAAGAAAGTGAAATGGCTATAAACATTGTGGTAAATGATTCGATCACTTTTCACGTTAACTTGGCCAGTAATTAGAACGGATTTGTGAAGTCGGAGAGCAGACAATTAAAATCCGAATTCATTTTGCAGCATACGTGCCAGTCGTGATCATTTTTATCACGACCCGAGTTTTGCTTGTTTTTTTGATGTGATTTTTTAAGGATTTGTCGTAATGGAATTAAGGAGCACCGGACTAATTACGTTGTACAAAGGAAGTATTTTTTGGAATTAAGGTACCTTGGCTAGGTCTAAGGGCCAGCCGCTGATACATCGCAGAGTATTCCTCGACGAGAAAGCAGGTCAGTCAGTCTGTCTGTAAGAATATCTCTGCTTATGAGAGTTTGCGTCTGCCTGTGAATAACTCTGCCTGAATCTTGGCCTTTAAGTTGTCATAATTCAATGAAATATGTATAAGGAAGACACTGGAACTGATGCGTGGTTATGTAGAAGATATCTTCGAGCTGCGTGATGGCAAAAATAGTTTGTTTTATATCGCTAATTTAAAAGGTTCGATTGGGCATAGTTGTAGTTTGCGATAAATCGCTCACATTTTATAATATGTTCGTCGACCAATAGACAGTGGAAAAAAAGCCTACGGTCGACTGATGTGTAGATTTTTTAGAAAACAGATTCAGGACACAGGAGAACTCTGTCCTTAGCAAGAGATTACAACAGATTTGCATTCTTAAATTCGAAAGAGAACAAGATTTAAAGTTTATTTGGTGAAATTAGAGTCTTTTTCACTTATATATGATTCCTTTACAACGCTCATATGCATCAAGAAAAATAAACACAATAAGTTTGTATAAACATTATATTTAGGCATAGGTATGATTTTGTTAGTTTAAAAATATCTTGTGATATCGGGCCAGATTTGCTTCGTAATTAATCAATATGAGCTGAGTTGAGTTCAGGCCGAGATGGACTGTGGGCCGACTTTGGACTCAATCAAGTCTTGACTGGCAGTGCTTGACTGTCTGCATTGATGGCCAGTCGGTCGCTCGAAGGGAAAAGATCAAACGAGTTGTAACTATGGAAACGATAAATTGTCGTAAGGGGGCATACACAGAGTACATGATCGACAGGTGGCAATAACCTCACATAAAAACTCGCCGCCAATAGCGATGAACAATAAATAGAACTGCCAATTGCAAATCGCCTCTAATAACCATATTTGGTCCCTTAACAACCAATCAAATTATGATGTCACTCTTACCCAATGAAAATATTTTGTCATATCTTTAAATTATGGGGTTTTCATGTATTTAAATGTTTGGTAAAATCATACCGTTTTATTCGGAATCAAACTTGTAACTCCGTCCGGACAAGATGAGGTATGTAAACGAAATATCGTCAAAACGAATATACTTCAATCCAACTGAGCAAATACCACCGAAGGTTCTATTGACCCGTTTGATTTAAAGCAGACTAGAGCAATAGTTAAGTTTAAGTATATATTTGAAAGAAGAGTTCATAACAATATCCGGCGTTATATTTTTCAGATTCATTTGACACAAGTCCTGGTTAGTCCTCACATGTATATTTTAATTAGGTTCGCCTTAAAAATTGACTTCTTTTATTTACCTTTCAGATCAAACATATCACTACTGGTCGTCACCATCTTCTTGTACCTAAACTTTGACGGAACAGATGGTGAGATATATTTTACGATAATTTGTGATTGAAAATGACAGCGAAGAAAAGCTGCATTCTTCGAGATCATAGCGTCACGCGCTCAACGTCCAAAGAAAGAAACAACATTGATCAAAATATTCTTCTCGCTGAACGGGCATCTGGAAGAGAGCCTAGTGAGAGTGAACAGTTAGTGTTGATACTGTTAGTACACATAATAGGTTGCTTGAAAAATTGTGGTCTCAGGATATAATTGCACTTAATTTAACAACTTGGTTTATTATACCGAGGAGAACTCTCAAGAAAACGGGCACAAACGCTAGGTGCAAGCAATCAGAAAACGGAAGCTTCCCGAAAGGAAATGTTTATCATAATTCAAATCTATTATGATCAAGTTGCTTCGTGGCTCGTTGGTATAAGTAACTGTATTTGTCCCTGAATTTTACTTCTAATCTCGTTTAGTTTTTTCAGTTTAAATTTGGTTTTGGTTTTTTAATGACATGCAAACATATCTTTAAAAATCCTTTCTTGAAAGTGAAAAAATAGTAATTTTCTCTCCATTTCGTCCTATTTTGTCAGGTCAATGTACAAAGCCAACTCTTACTGAAGGTTACAGTGGAGTACGAGTACCCCCGAACCCGCTGGTGACATCCCTGCTGACACCACCGTCACCTTTGAGTGCGCGACTGGGTACACAATTTCTGGTACTCCTGATGTAGATTGTACAGGGACAACATTAGGAACAATGCCGACATGTACACGTAAGTAAATGCACATGTATACTTGGTTCAAGTCTGTGATTTGTGAATGTTTGAGTGGGGTGAACGCGATGATTTGTGTTCTGTTTTCATGAGAAACGCGTAAGTGGGGTGAACGCAATGAGAGGGGTGAACGCTATACAGGGGAGTTTCTCCGGAATCCGGCAGAAACTAACTCACTACTGCGCAGACTCAAAGGTAACGAGTTCAATTAATCGCAAGGAAAACCTGGCCTTGGCTGCTAAATTTCATATATGTTTGTATGAAATAGGAGAAACACAAGAAAAACTATTACATTTTTTAGAAATTCACTGACTTGAACCAAGTCTAATGCATATCGTGAAGTATATTCAAAATCAAGCCCATCTTTCAACGTCGAGTCAACAAATAAGAAAGCGACGAGACTAGCAAACTGTATTTTATGTAAACCCAGAAGTTATGACGCCATCAAAAGCAGATTAAAGTATTCGTTTTGTTAATCACTTTTCGAAACCCTACAACGGCAAAATACCACTTATAGGCCTTAGAGGGATAGTATAGCCGTAGTGTTCGTGCTTGTCTGCAGGGGATCATGAATGTTGTTTCATACATAATCTAAAAAGTGCTGTCCCACTCAATAAAAACATGTTGAAAACGTCGTAATTCAGCTTGTCGTGTAACTTGAACTGTGTTAGTTTTACTCCAAATTTAAATTTACTCAAAAATAACAACGATTTAGTCTGTACATGTACAAGCTAAGTTTCAAAGGTGAATGCTTTGTAAACTCAACATACTTTAAGAAGTATAATAGGAACTATGGGCCAGCTATAAAACAAAAAAAAAATGGAAAAAAAATCATCAACGGCCCTTCTAAAGGCTCAACAGGTATACACTCGTTGATATTCATTTATTTCTACAGCGAATGACTGTACTGATCTGGTGACGCGCCGACGAACGGTCAGAAGGTTGGAACTGACTACTCGCATGGAATCAACGGTGACTTATACTTGTGACACCTGGTTACACATTGAGTGGTCCTGGTGTACTGACTTGTACAACTGGTTCATGGGATAACCCCGTCCCGACATGCAAAGGCAAGAGTCTATAAAGATTTAATCTGCAACATTAAACTTTCTGCTCAATACTTAATACCACGTATGATAGTGTGAATCGCCTTCGTCTTTTTCAGACCGGGAATAAGGCACTGATCTTAAGGATTGATATCAACAATTTTTAGTTGTAGGATTTGCATCACATGTCCAAACTATAAAAAACTACCTTTTCAACTTCAGACTTACCAACCAGTAAGAATTGTCTGTCTTAAAATTCGCGAGATGGCCGTTGTATAGAAACTGACCTTTTTTCTGAACAATTCATACAATTTTTTCTGCTGATATATCAGCACTTTTATGGCATATGGTTATTTAAATAATTCTTTTTGATCTCCAGCCGACTGTACTAACCCTGGTGCAGCACCCGCTAATGGCACTAAAACCGGTGATGATTACACACACGGAGCTAGTGTCACCTACGCTTGTGACGAAGGCTTCACTTTGAGTGGACCTGGAACCCTAACATGCAACGATGGCAGTTGGGATAACGCAGTACCAACTTGTTCAGGTTTGTGCAGCTCGTATTATTCTGTTAATTTAGTACATAATATTGCCTTCAATTTGGTACAAACACTAGTGTTGCACACCGTTCTTCATTGTAATCCGATGTAACACACAAACTGCCTGTCTTGTATGATACATAAAACACGGTTGTGAAAACATGGTAAAACGCATGTCATTATTAATTTATTGCATATTACTAGTAATTTTATAGGCACAATATTTTACAAAGCATTTCAATTTGTACACGAAATTATGTCGTTGTATGTAATCTGGTTTTCGGCAAGAAGTATACAAATCACCAGTAGGGTGATACAAGTGATGTAAGCTTATGAAACTGCTCTGTTTGCTATTATTTCTGATGTATTTGTCAGTCTCTAAGATGCAAATGCTGCATCGATGTAAAACGTGTTAAATTGTCTAGTGGTATAAAGGTGTACACAGCAGACATAAGGTTATTCTAAAATACAGTATTGTCAAACATTATTTTTTTTTAACACTGAGAATTGGGGAAGCGTTCATCGAAAATAGTATTTCACACTATGTCTTTCAAATTCAAACACGCTTACTGGAAAAGAAATAGAAAATAATCTATGTTTCTTGAACAACATTAAATTTCTACCTTCAGTTAAGAAGCGTCTAAACTATCATGCCTAGCTTTGCCCGTAGATTTCGATAAGCTTGATACAAACAGAGTTTGTAATAACCATTGTATTAGCATACCATTATACAACTGTGCAGTCGACGTCCATTACAACTGGCATGGCTTAGTTGTCCCTGAGATATGGAAACACAACACCTGGCAGCTATATGTTACTGTTTACCTCCAGCATAAACTGGAAAAAGTCTGACCGCAGTCTTACTCGCATCTTTCCCTTAATTTACATAATTAGCAGAATTCTTTGTATGAAATGGTGGCATAAACAGTTTTATTGCATCTCTTATGATGAAAGCATTTTGTGTATCTCACTTACCGATTATGTATTTGTTTTTCAGCCGGGAGTGACACAACTACACCTGACCCAGGTAAGGACGATTCATTTTTTTAATATTTTGACAAACTCAACAGCAAATCATATTATAATGATATATGTTGTATGTCGGACGATAAAAGAGAAAAGAAGCTTTCAGAATATGATGGCCGGAAAATGTTAATCGGAGCGCACAACCTGCAGCGAAAGATATATTTCTGTCTAGTAATGATTGAATTCATCTAAAATTGGGTCTTTACATTTTAGGTGATAGTGGCGTCGGAGGTAGAATGCCAAGTCTGTTGGTAACACTGATGTCCATATTAATCATGACCCTACTGACTTACTAGGTGGTAGGAGGTAAGTATTTCTATTGTCTTGATTTTTGAGACATTCTCATTAGAGCAATTTCTATAAACATGCGATGTGGCAAGAACATAATCTACGATGTGACAGTTGCAGGTGTACTATAAAGCCACGTATTACTATTATTGACGCTTGTTTTGTTCAAGATAAACATTTTGCTGAACTACCCTCCTCAACATTGATTTAAGATGTTTCTGTTTTGTTATTGCTTACAGTTTTGCTCTGCAGTACACCCGAAAAATATGATTCTCACAAGATCAAACAAAAATACTCATAATGATATGCGAGGGACGAGTGGAGCATAGATGTACTGCAAAGTATTTATAATTATCGCTGTGATATGATTGACATTTCATGGGGACTTTTTATAACGAGGTGTAGCGTTTCTTGAAAGAAACGCGCAGAAACACTCATGGCACAAAGCATGTAATAATCACATTCGTTGGTCATTTACAACATGTTATCATGAAAGCTGGTGTTGATCTATGACAGTGCTATGGATGACGTAAAACAAAGATTCGTTATGATTGTTATGAATTCGTTGTTTGACGAAAGACTCCGTACTTGAGATTCACACAGGCAGATGTTTAGAATCTAAACAAAGCGTCGACTGAGTATTTAGCTGATATGTGCACAACATAATACAACAGGCAGTCTCTCTCCTGGTTGGCGTAAACAAGGTTAAAGCTTGTGACACCGCCTTTCGCTTTGTCGACAACGTAGCTTTTGGAATATATTAAAGTCGTGTAGTGAATGATTTCGATCATGTTGATGAATTTTTACTATTGGAGCCATGTATGTTTACTGTGCCTCCATGGTGTGCCATCGTGGCAATAAATTGTAATTTAGCCTAAGTCGGGAGTGCGTCATCTCGAATATTTTAATGAACTTGAACAACCGATATTGTGCATAATTCATTTATTGTACTTACAATCTAAGAAATACTCTCAGCAATAAAAACATTAAATCACAAAATCTGTTGAAAACATGTGTGCTGACTTTTTTTATTGGTAGATTGATTGCAGACAGCTAGGCAATGCCTTTTAGCTTGACTATAACATCTGCTTTGGGGCAAAGTGAGTCTTTGGAAAGATAATCTGAACATTATGCTAAACATTGGAAATCTTTCAAGTGAGTTGTTATTAGTATTTGTCACTTGTCGCGGAAACGGGTATAAGTAAGACAGCCCCCTTCTCTGTCTCTGTCTCTGTTTCTCTGTCTGTCTCTCTCTCTCTCTCCCTCCCACACACACACATTTTCTATTTGGCTATCGGATTTTATATGCATTATCCTTGAGGGCGATATACCTATACTATTGCTACTTTCAGCCATCTTGGAAGCTGGTCTGTCACTGTGTTAACTTTTGTATATGGTTAGAGGAAGACGAAATGGTTGATCAAGTTTTATGTACTGTGTACATCATGGAAATATTGTCCAACTTTATATTATTTTCGGATGCGGTTCATTAACATTATTGATCTTTCATCTTTGCTGATCAAATGAGCAGAAACGATTAGCGACCTAGTATTTTTATGCTTGGAAAACAAGATGAACTCACAAATTGGCATATATTTGATTTTTTTTCTTGTGTAATAGATGAACAGTTTGTCCTTTTTGTAAAATCGAAATGTTTCTTCACTCACGCTCTGAAAATTGAATGGGCAGCAGGGTCTAGCAAAATGACGGAAAGTGTTTAATTTTGAAAAGTAAAATCGGTTTTTGAAATAATTATTTGTAAAAAATATGCAAACTGTTTCTTCTGGCTCTGGTTTTTCTAAGTAGTTTAATTTCGCTTCCTATCGAATTTTGAGACACATATTCAAGCAAGGAGCAAAAGAAAACATTATGTTATGTTCTCGATTACCCTGGTGGAAATAGGGAAACTCGCATCGAAGGCTGATTATTTTTGTAACCTTTTTAAAGTCAAAAGTATTGACAACTACAGTTACCTTAAATCATGACAAGTTTTAAGCTTTTCCGATAGGTGGCGCTACTCTATGCCATGGAATTGATCGGATTTGATGGCCATGTCTACAGTATTTTGTTGACTCGTTACTTCAAGGTCATCCCTCTTCCTTTAACATGTTCACACAGGACCTGTATCACTTTTTACATGTCTCAAGTGTGTCAAGTACTTAGAGTTCTACATAAAGCGCACTGTTATTTGGCTTCCGTTTGGGGTCGTCATCGTCGGTAACTCTAACTCTCTCTCTCTCTCTCTCTCTCTCTCTCTCTCTCTCTCTCTCTCTCTCTCTCTCTCTCTCTCTCTCTCTCTCTCTGAGGTTTCCTTATTTAGGCAGCTTTCAAGGGAGGCATCCATACTTTAGGAGTGGGAAACACGTGAAATCGGAAAAAGGAATTTATGGTGATGCTTAAGATAGGGTTATGTGAATGTAATACGAGGATTAATATTTGCTGGCTTGTAAATACTAGAGAAGAAAGTATAACGACTTAGAAACCAAGCCAGTGACTTTACAATGTGACTTAACATAATCTACGGTACTCTTGCTCCAAGTCTGTCACCATTTAAGTGTAAAAAGATAAAATTGAGGAAATAAACTGTAGCCGACTATCACGTTACTATCCGATCGAGGGGTTAACGCGATGGCCAGCCAATAACTGCTGACGAGAAAAGCCAAGCGACTAAGAGTGCAGAGGGAAGGCAAACGCCTGGGGCCAGTCTAAATCTATGGCGCCAACGGCAAAGGGCAATCACGAAACCTGGTTCACTGTGTCAGATATCATGGGCATGACATTTGTATATGGTGTCGCAACCGTTTGTTGACAACCAGATGACCCATACTGAGTGCATACACTGACCATTTAGTAATCAATTATTACGATTTCGTATGGTTTGCACATACCAAGTAGAATCTTTTTGTGCCATCCGTAGGTGTTTTGTGGGGCATGGTCCAGTCGTTTGTAGGAATACTTCACCATGCCACCCAAGCAAACCTTTGCAAACTGAAGCATGGGCAGATACACGATGCAGGTCTGCTAGGTTCGCGTTATTGCTTTCTGTCTCATCGCCTCGTTAGATGGCGCTCTGCCACACCAGTACGATATAGCCCAACCTGTGTGCTTATTAGACATTGGTCGTGGTTGTGTGTAAGCTTATGTTTGTCCCAGAAGGACAAACGTTTGCACGGCACCATCGACCGGGATTGACAGTCTCGCTTTGCATTTCAATATTACTCTTGCTGTTTCTAGACCATATTATAACATTCGGACAATTTTCTTTACATATTGTATGAAAATAATTGTGGCGTTTGGCTACCATTGCATGTTGTAGGCGACAAACTTGAGTGCATGCAGCGAGTCACGAGAAAGAACAATCAACATTCAAATGTGTAATGGGTCAGAGAACATCCATTTTAAACACTAAAAACGTTCTTTGAAGGCTTATGACTCGATAAATCCTTGCTGCTCAAGGAGATAGCATCACAGACTGTCGTATGCATGCTTCTTGTGCCCAATAGAGGGCGCTAATATACTCTCTCTTTCTGTCTGTCTGTCTGTCTGTCTGTCTCTCAATTACATTCTGTCCTTATTACTTTCAGCATGAACAAGATGAAAGTAAAATAGAAGATACTTGTAAACAATTCATGACATACCGAAATATCGAGACAGAAATATTGCTTTTAAAAGCAATATTAATGATTTTGAGGCGACAAGGCCGTAAAGAAAAATATTATGATAGGGTCATTTGAAAGAAAAATATCCAAACACGACGTACAGTGGTCGAGACAATAGAGCTACATTGGAATTGCAAGATAGAATTATACTTTAACAATAAGCATTTTACGATAAGCATCAGTGTGTGAGGAACGAACAATAACTGTGTTATTACTAGAAGATTAAAACACTATGTTAATATTTTAGTAACGCCATATAAATAGTACAGTATGATTGACCTCTGATATTTTGTTAAGACAGATATAAAGTTGTTTTTTACTGCTATTGTGACAAATTTTTGTTGACACTGAGGTAAATTTCATAGCATTTACAGCAATTAAGCTCACCCTACAAGTTAGTCTACTGCTAAAACAAAGAATGAGTTAACTCTACTCGATGCAAATAATAGGCTTTCTACTATTATAGAAATAACGGACGACGCACTGACCATTAACGTTTATTTATGGGCAAGGGCGAGAGGAAAGCCAAAAATTAATGGGCGAGGCTTGCCGAACCCGTTAATTTGGCTTTCCTCTCGCCCGCGCCCATAAATAAACGTTAATGGTCAGCGCGGAGTCTGTTATTTCCATTATATTATCAATGAACACCGAAAAACCGTCAAAATGTACGACCGTGCGAACGACAACGGGGGCCCCAGAAACTGACAGTGAGTAGTGCGCGCGCTGCCAAAATTTTGCAAATCCGGAGATTTTTTTTAAAAAAAGCGTCTAAACTTGGTCGACAGATGCTCCATTTTATTTTGTGGTTGATTATGAATTTTGTACAAATCGCAATTTTCGTTTTAGCTGTAAAGTTTCTATGTTTACGATATTATTCATATTCACGGGCTCGAAAACAAACCATTACTGTGTATTTGTGGGCAGTCACGTGGTTCAGCTCGACCAATCAAAACGCGATGGACCGGGCATGGTAATATAATACATAATAGTATGTTAATGTAAAATAACGGACACATATTCAATTACTCAGTTATCTGGCCGAAATAAATGGATGGTGAAATGCTAAACCATCGCACGACCTCCCCATTGCAGCGAGTCATGCATTGAAATTTCCTGACATGAGAGTTGAAAACTACGATTTGCTACTGCCTGTCATGCGCAGTGGTGTATTTATCATCACCGCTGCCGTTGTTTTCACTGTCATAATCATATTCATCATCGTCGTCAATGATAATGGATCAGTCGCTGTATGTGCAAGATAATACTCTTTCTTCAATACAAGATAGTTCGCGCCTCAGACATGAAAGAGTCAAGGTGGCTTTTCACATAATACAGCGTATTTTGCTCTAAATCACTTTTTTGCAATTTTTCAAAAATCATAAATTTGTCAACCAATGATTCAAATGTTTGTTTGATTCACATGTAAGCATGACAAACAGTGATAGTTTGGGCGAGAAACAGGCGTAAATTTATATGAATATATGCAAAGTCCCCGATTTCCTTGCTTCCTTTATACTCCCATATCGCATGTTCAACATTTTAAAAGACATTAACACCGCTCGAAAGGTCAAATTCTGTAAAATGCGTAATGTGTTTAGATAGTATATACGAAATGAAATTTGTTTGGCACTAATGTTCATGCATATTTCAAATGAGTTTAAAATAGTAGAATTCTGAACATCTTTTCATGGTTACTGTAGGTTTCGCTGATAATCGTATTTGTTTTGCAAAAACCAATATGGCGGCTAAACCACGTAACCGATCGAGCTGCCTTTGACAAACTTGAAAGTGCTCACGCTGAGGATGACACGAGTAAAATTTCAGTTCAATCGGTGCGTTGGTTCTAGAGAAGATTTTTAAAGATCAAAATGTTATTTTTCGAAAATCCAATATTGTGGCCAAGGTCACGTGACTACAAGCGATTTTATTTGCAAATTCTTAAGACCTAAGGTCACGCTTGCTATACAAAAAAAATTCAAATTGACTAGACCCCTAAGTCATCAGGGGAAGCCATATGTTTTCAAATCCAATATGGTCGCCGGGTACGCGACAAATCAAAATTTTGAGGATAATATGCACGAGTACTCAAATCTACCTGTTGGCCCTGGTTGTTTGAGAAGTTCACATTCCGCGGTTTCTGAGATCAAGAGTTACAAAAAGGTTACAGAAGAGGAGTGTGAAGATGAGAAAGAAGAATAAGAATATTGAACTCCAGCGGCTTTGGCCCCCTAACAATAGAGGTCATCGTGCAAATATAGGTACCAGGGAAACAAATTATCCAATATTTACTGATAGTAAATGGCCGCCATGGCGTTGTTATCACTATGGTGGAAAATGATTTTCCATATTTTTACAAAATTAAGCAAGTGAATACTCCATGCACTCCATAATTTTCAGGCCGGACAATTAGTTAGTTGACAGAATATAGTAAATATTTTGAGTCGGAATATCTGTGCCGGAGGTGCACTTCAATGTAACATCACTGGGTAACCTTGAGCCAGGACTTTCACACTGTTCAGCAGTTGTCGAATTTTCTTTATTCCGTGTACCAAGTTGCCATGGAAACAGGTATAACTACAATGAATTATGTACAGACACTGGTGTGGCCTACAGTTACGTTTTAACACTGAACTTTCCGTCACAATATAGTGATAAAATGAAATTAATGAAATTAACTGACTGGGTCTTGATAGGTTTCCAAAGCGTGTATTATTATTGTTCACAGAGAGGGTAAATCTTGAAAACACAAATTCAGTTCATACAGTACGACTGTTATTCACCTGACAAGGCCAGACAACAGTTACATTCAGAACGAAATTCGCACCTTATAATTTATCAAAACTAAGGATGATTGATAAGGACAAGTGAAAACTTAATGCAGCAAGAGTATTTAGAGACATTACAGATATACGACATAATTGTCGAAAATGATGGCCATTTATAAAACAAATGCTCTGGCTCATGACAAGTGATACAGTGAACATTTTGGTGAATAAATATCACCGTAACGACGAACTGAGAAGTTAAGTGAATTTATTGAAATATGACCCCAGAATAGAATTATTCCAAACTCCTCTAACTTGCACCCTTGTTAACCCTCACAGGATAAAGAAAACATATATTGACAAATAACACCGTGTTTAAACTGTAGCCACTACAACTAGTTCATGCATGTTTAAGCAACGTCAGTCTTCAAATATTCCTCTTTGTGATACGTTGGCAAACCACTCTATTGAGACCGTTTTTATCGACGCCAGATAATTAGAGGTTGGAGTTCCATGCATTGTAAAGCTTCAGATAGGAATCACCTGTCACTTTACGAAAGTAGCAATGATATTTACTCAGAAACATTTCAAGGATGAGTAACCTTGGCAATTTTCGTCACAATAGTGAAATTAAAGTAATTAATTGTCCTTGATAGGTTTCCAAGGCGTGTCTATTGTTCACAAGATGGTAAATTATGAAAAACACAATGTCAGTTCATACAGGACGACTGTTATCACTTGACAAGGCCAGACAACAGTGTCATGGTAACATTGCGTTCAAATGGCTAATAATTTCAGAACGAAATTGGCATTTTATAATTTATCAAAACTAAGGATGATAGATAAGGACAAGTAAAAACTTAATGCAGCAAGAGTATTTAGAGACATTACAGAAATATTACGTAACTGTCGAAAATAATGGCCATTTATATATAAAATACTCTGGCTCGTGACAAGTGATACAGCGAATCTTTTGGCACCCTAACGATGAACTAAGAAATTGAATAAACCTTTCGAAATATTACCCCAGTATAGAATTATTCCAAACTCCTCTGACTTGCACCCTTGTTAACTCACAGAGGATAAAGAAAACAGATATTGACAAATAACACCGTGTGTTCAACCGTAACCATGACAACTAGTTCATGCACGGTTCAGGTTCAGCAAAGTCAGTCTTCAAATATCCCTCTTCGTGACTGTACAGTGGCAAACCGCTCTATTGAGAACGTTTTAATCGACGCCAGATAATTAGAGGTTGGAGTTTCATGCATTGTAAAGCATCAGAGAGGAATCACCTGTCACTTTGCGAAAGTAGCAATAATATTTACTCAGAAACATTTCAAGGATGAGTAACCTTGGCAAATCGGAAGAGTATAATTTTCACTGTTAGTCGTCGTCAGCTCAATGATAGCAGGCTGGCAAATATCTTCGTGTGTAGAAAGTATATGACGCATTTTTATATGTTGTCATGGATTTTACATCGTATTCAGCTGCGAAATTTGCATTTTCGTGCTTTAACACTTAAAAACTATATAGGTAGTTCAGGAACTCGATGGATAGACAGTATTGTACAGGTTGTCGAAAAGGCCAAAAACGGAACAATAAAATGCACAGTGTGATTAGAAATATGATCAATTTGTTTCTGGGTGAAAAACGCCGACTAAATACGATGAATACACTTGTAAACTAAATTTAACTCTGGGCTAGACGATTTCACAGAACATTGAATTCCGGATATGTCTCTCGTGGCAAAAATATGTTGCTGCAGTCAAGTGTGTAAATTGAAAAGTAAACTGTTCTAGCTCTAACTGTCGTGCGAAGTGACGCCAGGGCAAACTGCTCCTTAATTGACTATAAAGCAAAACGGAATTCAAACAACCCCGAATACCCCTCTTCAATGACAATCCATACAATTTATAATGTACATACGACGGAAGAAGTAGGAAAATATGATCATGCGTTATGGTCGTAGCATAGAAACTATTTGCTAATTGAACATAATGGATGTTTCACGTTGATAAATTATTAATAACACACACATTCCACCTTTAAACACTGCAGAAGCAAAATACCGTTAACGTGAAATGTGCGTTGTGGACAGATATGTGGATTCTCAATTACCGAAAGTATTTTCACGTCTGCTGCTTCTTTGCAACACGTGAAAGGGATGATGTTTGATGTTATTTGGTTTTATGACTTTGGACAAGTTATGATCCGCATAGAGGTATTTTTCCACTTAATTATCCAATTAAAATTTTTATTTTGATTTTTAAAATGAATCTAATATCATGTTAATCTTTTAAGCGCCTATTAATTCACCTTTGCTCGACAAGATTGTTATTCGGGCCGAGGCCCTACCGCAGAACAAGCCAGGCAGAAGTGGTTTATAAATCGTGTCGTATAAAGTCCCACAGTACAGCAGTAAACAAAAGTCATAGGCATTGGTAACTTTTCTCTTAGACTACTTGATCACGACTCTCATGAAACTTTTTGGCAATAAAAATTATGCCTGTAACAATATTTTGATGGCCAGCGTAGTCCTTATCACAAACAGAACTGACAATGGCGAGCTCCTGTGTTATCAAGCGTTAAAAGTTTGAGACCTCTTCCAGATCATTTTTGTTTCGCGACGGCGTGGATGTCCTTTCATCGAATTTGCCATCAGCTACTACCACTTAATGTCGATACGCCAACAGAGTACCTTCGCCTGCAGAGTCTTCCATCTTTAAGTGTTTGTTTGATTGTTTGTTGATCTTTTTAAAGCATGTTCTGACAGATACCTTAAACCATCAATTTGTTTTAGCTCGCTTTCCAAAATTAAATTTAATATTGATCGACAAATGATAAGTGGAAATTTGCTATTTGCCACCTATATTGTTTAAGCAAATTTACATAAGCAATTAATCTCTCTATCTAGTGAGGTTTAACTCTATGATGTATCCCCAGCACTTGGTGGTCGTATTGCAGACTGGCACTTGTGACACATAATTTATGTTTATATCAATGTAACGATGAACGGAAAAGTTAAAGAAACTTTTTGAAAAGTGACCCCAGAGAAGAATTATTGCAAACTCGTTTAAGGCATTATGCGCCTAGAAAATGAAAGACCTAAACCGTTTTTTGCTCAAACTTTCCTCAAAGAATCTTTCAACTGTCTTCTTTCAAAATCACGAATAAAAATTTGGGGTCACCCTACAAATTTTGGTACTAGAGAAACAAATTACTCAAGATTTACCGATATCTGAAATTCTTAATGGCCACCACTCTGTGTTGGCTCTATGGAGAAAAAAAAATTCGGATTTTTGAAAAAAACCTATGAAGGTAAAACGTTTTCTTTTGCCAAGAGCTTCAAAATGAACCCCACAGTGGTATATCAGAAATGAATAGTAAAAGTTTGGGAGTCTGAGTATTTGTCCCCGAGACTCATTCTACCATAACGTACGATCTAGCTAACTCTCACAGGATACAGAAAACAGATAATAACAAATATTACTGTGAGTAAAACTGTATAAAGTCATGGCAACTGGTTCATGCACGGTTCAGCAAATTCAGTCTTCACGTATCTCTCTTCGTGACTATACAGTGGTAAGCCGCTCTATCGAGAACGTTTTAATCGAGGCACGATAATTAGAGTTTGGAGTTTCGTGCAGTGTGATGCTTCGCTGAGGAATCGCCTGTCACTTTACGAACCAAGCGCTAAATTGAACATTTACTCAGCAACATTAAAAGAATGAGTAACCTTTGCAAATTAGATAGGCATATAATTTTCACAATTTTTCGTCGTCATCGAAATGATCGCAGTGTGAGAGAATATATGACACATTCTCGTACTTTGTCTTGGATTTTGCACCGTAATCAGCAGCATAATTCTCATTTTTGTACGTATTTTCATTCAAAAATATTTAGGGAGTTTTAAAATTTGATGGATAAACTCCATTGTAATGATGAACAATGTTTTCTCACTGTTGCCATGTCACTCGCTAGACTACAGCTTATGTGACACTGGTTCTCCCAAATGTAATTCAAAATATTATAAATGATGACAGATAAAGTCAAAGACACCTAAATAAGTTAGAATCAAAGAAATGCTTACGCGCGAATGACCAATGTTACATTCCGTCTAATCTCTGCCCAGTTCTCGGAAGGCAAGCTACATTTTCATCTTTTACTCAGTAAAACTGATATCATCGACATGTGACTTGCGAAGGGGAGTTGCATATGACAACATTCGTCCCTGTTTGTTGTTGTTGTTGTTTGATATTACTTTTCTCCCCGTTGCCCTCTTTACACAGTAAAACCCCGGAGCTAAATACAGAGTGCGTACTGCGTACCACGTACCATGTCGTTTAGCGTCGAGAGAATGTTGGAACTCATCATTTGCCTTGCTCGCTTCTTTCACTGTGTGGTATAATGAGTTGTGTGATAATGCCATGTGAGGACGATTGTGTTGAACTTAAGCCCACATTTACACTAACATACTGAATTTCCTACCAATTTGTATGCAGCCTGCAAGTGCAGATAAGCGAACTTTGAACACGATCCCTTACCCAAGATGCCGTAGTCCGTTATTACATGCCTCGAGGTGACTGCAAATCAGTGCATTGATTTGAATAGGAAAATCCGGGATGTTAGCGGGCCGGTGAACGATGTACTGACCGGTTTCCATGGTTACCCGGGCCAGTGAAGCCTTTCGATGTTTTCGACGTCAATATAGACGCTTAACGCTAGATGTAAAATATCCATGCGCGCAATGCTATTTGGACTTTCGTTTCGTTTTTTTTTCTATAAACTATCGGTATGTGGCAATTGATGATTGGTCGCTAATATTCCTGGTCCTTCAACGCGACAAATACGTCTTCGTTGCGCATGTTCATTAATCTGTCCGCAAGTAAATAAATTTGCCTGGAATAATTTAAGTAATTCTTGCTTAAAAATTCGTCACTATTCGTACAGTAGGCGACGGTGACTAGCCAATAAAGTTGGAGTGGTCGTTGTTAAAAAAGGCAAAAAGAGACAGCGTACTTTTCATTTGGAATAGACTGCTTGCTTGATAGAGCCGAGATGAGGTAAGTTTTGCGTTGCAGCGTCTTATTGAAAACCCGTCAATGAATACATGTCATAAGTTTTTATATAGCTTGCTGACAAGTTCAGATTATTTTTTTTGATTTCCATCCACGTAAAATTGAATTTCATAACGTGTTCGAAAAGCAACTACTTGGTCGAAGCGATTTTTCTCGAGCCTAGAGAACTACTAGGCCGATAAATAAAAATAAAATATAATAGCATGGTTCAGGCGTCAGATTGTCTTGCCAGAAAATTTACTTACTAGATTATAATTTCGATGGAAAACAAAAGGCTATGGCACCTTCATAATCCTCCTACAGACTCGAACAAACTGTAAGTCATGATTTACAAAGCTCATATATGGTATAGCAAAGTAACTGGATCTAATGGTCATAAATTTGCAACAGACTTTAGCTATATATTCGTTTCCTTTCGTCAACTTTGTTTTACTACATCAGCATCCAATTATGCGTTAGCGTAGTATTATAGGCACCAGTTAAACGCTAAGAACGATTCCCGTAACGTTAGCATGGAACTCTAATGGTATAGAATTCTTCATCGAGGGTAATTCTATGCTTCCAAATTGTAAAAAATGCATTTCTATACATTTTATATTATTTCAGGCACGTGATTTTTCTGCTGCTAGTAGCTATAGTTATCGGCGACCTGAATTATGTCCAAGGTAAGAGTCACTGAACAAAGTATCAATTACATCGCTATGACTTTTCCACATGCCTTGTTGGATTTCCGTACGCGTGCACAGCTTATCACCTAAAATAATTATTGGGGTTCTCCAAAAACAATTCTTTACAATAATGAATAACAATTACAAACACAAAATAAAAAACGCAAATGCTATTTTAACCTGTTTTATCCACATAATTACTCATCCTGCATTTCATCATTTACTGAGCTTTACTTTTACTATACTTTCTATCACACTTCAGCAAAAGGCATCAAACTTATTTCAGGGAGTCTCACAGGTATCTTGATACAGCCTTGCCCTCATAAATACAAGTTCATATAGTACGGATAAAATTATATATAAATTGTTTCATTCCTTATGTAGTGGGATGAAGTAGCTGCGGCAAATAATAAAACATTTCTTTTTTTGTGGTGCGCAATATCGCCTCACACAGGGTTAGGTGCGAAGTACGTAAATTTAGGGCATATGGAATTATTAGACAAGCCACATTTGTCGGATTACAGTAGATAAATACGCATTTATTTGTTTAGATATTAGTTCAATTTGCTTAATTTATATGATACACTATGTGGTTCTTGTGGCGCCTTCTTTGTGGAAGATATTAGCGATAGATATTTTGGGTTTATCTTTACAGGTCAATGTGCAACACCAGCACAGCCTGCTAACGGGTCGCATGACGGTACCGTAGGAGGTAAAACATCCGATGGAAGCACTCTAACATACACTTGCAATCCTGGTTACACCTTAGATGGCACTGCTGCACTGGTGTGTAGAGGAAGAGCATTTGATCCCCAGGATGCTCCAACATGTGAAGGTATGTAACTGACGGGGCTTATGAAAGCCGCATTTTATTTCGTACTGCGTTTTGTTTTACTTTCCGAAACCGAATACAAATTATTTTAGAATCCCAAAGCGTAATGCAGCGCTTCTTGCTATAAGGTGTCTTGTCTGATAGGTTATGCGACTTTTAAAATTATTTCTCTACATCAATACCTCAAATTTTAATAAAACCCTTTAGCTTGCTGATGATAAACACTATGGCATAACGTAAAAAACTTGACCTTACTCTAAAAAAAATGAAACAACAAAATACCTAGGGAACCCGATTGACATTAAATCGTTCGTTTGCTTTGTTGCCGTTCATTCATGCTTGAATACTCGCTTGCTCTCATGCATACTGAATACACATATGTGTTTGCATGGTTATCTGGTTTTTTTTCCTTTGAGTCGGTGACCATTTCTCTCACGTTTTCGATCATTTCTGCGTGTGTGTTGTTTCTCCTCACCGATTTTGAGACATCGAATCGTCATAGGCTTACATGCCAGAAAATGCCAAGACATTTTGACCGGTTGACCTCGCTGTAATTTATGCAGGAAATTACAATAACAATGCTTGGTCGAATGACGCAGTGCCTTGAGGGTGGGATCGCCAGTGGTATATGGGGAGGAGTACCTTCCCGATGGTGATAAGTGGTGCAGATTACCGTCGCCTAGGTGACTGGCGTATACGCGTGCCAAAAGACACCTATGGTTGATTTCCTGTTGACCAGTCGGATGGCAGAATTGCAAATACCTGGACTGAACCATTTGGTTTTTTGTGGGTATCGGTGGTACTTTGACAATAAAAGTAAAGATGCACATATATTGAGTTTATTGTCTTGTTTATGAGCGGCCAGTATTTCCAACAGCATAAATTATGTGCATTTGCCCTTAAAGAAATAAATAATTTTCGAATAAAACATCGCGAATGTAACTACATTCCTTAAGCTCGACGTACACTTAAGTGCCCCAAAGAACCATAAAATCGCCCGACTTTCGATTGAAGACATGAGTTTTGCCAAACCGCGTATACAGAAAAAGTGGCAGATGACTATATTTTTAGAATCATAGACAGTATAGCGAGATGTAAAAAATGTGAAACAGGCTCCCCACCTAACTATCCTAAATGTTTTTGTGTCGAGTTTGTGTTTGATTCGTTTCGAAATGTGTTCCTACATTCTTATCCGTTTGTTTGTGTTAATGAAATGTTTGTTTCGCTTTGGATATTTGTAGAGAAGTTTGGATTAGTGTGTACGGTAATGTTTTGTTTGTGTGGGGAAAGCTTATGGCGAGACGCAGCCGAACCTATGTTGTTACAAAAGTTGATAGAGTCGCCCTTTGACGCTTGCGTTTCGAAACCCGAGTGTGGTTTCTCATCAGTCGCAGTGTAGATTCTTTCCTTAGTTTGTGTTTGTGAAAATTTATTTTAATGCATTTTAGTGGTCTTGCTTTCCGATTAGCGAGGCAAGTATATTAATTTTGGTCACGTTGTGAGTCCGTTTGGTGGTTCGGTTTGTTTGTTCTATATTTCTTTACTTCGGTAAATTTTGTTTTGACCGGTGTGTCTTTAGATTTTTGCGGAGGTTTGTGAATTTTTAGGCAATAAGTACCACTGCGGGGTACGGATTTATGTTTATTGGATCAAGATACTTACAAGTATCCTGGTTGATGTGCTTGTTCTCGTACATTTTAATTAATAGTTCGTTTACTTTGTTTACTGTTTGTTCTGGCTTGTTGTGTATAATACTGAGTGTTACGTAATTGCCTTTCGCATTCGAGTACGTAATCGTTTGTGTTGATAATAACGAAAAACCGACCCTTGCCGAATTTGTCCATTGTTTTTGAAAGCTGGTTTATCGCGATTCTTTTGGCACGCGACATGTTTTGTTTCCTTGTTTGAAAGGGTATCTCTAAAAGTGCGAGTTTAGAAGCTTCAGCTAGTTTTCAAGTTTTTGTTTTTTTGTTGTTCGTGGAGTCCAATTTGACTTTTCTTTGAATTGGTGTTGCCATTGTTTGTGTCTCACGATGTAGCGTAGTCACATTATACGACTTTATTGTTGAAATCCTGAGGTGGTTTTATTCTGTTTGGTTTTGTTGGTGTCCGAATGAATTTTAAGGCTTTTGCCTAGTACTATTTTTCGGAGTTTCATAGTTTGAGCGATGATAGGTTGTTGTTGAATTTCATGTTGTTGTCGGCTTTTCTTTAGAAATAGCTGATTTATTTCCACGGCCATGTTTTCTGTTACATTACGGTGATTGTTTATTTTGTATTTAATGTTGTGTTTCAGTTGTTTGTTATGTGTACGATTTTTGTTATTTCTTTTAAGTGTTTGTGTGTTCTATGTCATTTTATGGGTTTTTTTGGTAGTTCTCTTTTTGGAGTATTTGAAAAGGGCCGCTTGGTATGGGTTTTTGTTAGCGCTTGGCGCGTTTGTTTTGGCGATGAGCCTAGCTTTTTTATGCTTCTTTTCGCCGATTCGATGTGCTTGGTGAGTAGGTGTTTGCCGCCTTCTTGTCACTGTGTGTGCGTACATGGACAGTCTGCATAGCCCTTGAATGTGGTCTCGATTTTGATCAAACTTACAATTTAGGAGTATATATCAAAACTGATAAATGATTTATGTGATTACTGTAGCTATAGATAGGCTACATTCAGGACGGGCAGTAATTAGTAGGCAAAACAGGTGGTTTTCACCGTGGGCAGAACTCGGTGCAATGATACTGAACATTAATAGTAAGCCTGTCACCTTGAAGGTAATGCTGTAGGTGAAACAGGGACTTCAAAACGCACGATGGTAAAAACAACACCACAAGTGAACGTACACATAGAAATACACGCGTTCCTACGTTGTGCCCACCCGGGCCACGCGATTACAATATGACTGATACTGCTGGATAGTATTAATTGGGTCGGTAAACAGTCAATTAATAGTTTAATTGACTACCTGGGTGATTGGCAGGTCGTGTCCAACGACGCATATGCAAAGCAGGCCAAAAGACAAAAGCCCCCAAAGTTATTGACAGCTGGCCAGGGGTCACCATGAATACGTAATGAAGCTTCACTACGCAGAAACTGCGTAGTCAAGCCCTTCTTAACCGGTCAAACCCTCTTGGCATTTTCCCTCATGTAATGGTATTACGGGCGTCTTGCATTCCCATGCATTGCACTGCACGCTATAGCGATCGGAGGCTGTTGTGAAATAGTCACAAAACTCAAACTTTTATACAGACCACAATTTTTACGTTTTAAAGTGATTAAGGTGTCTAATATCACTGGTAAACAAAAAGCCACCTTGTCTAACTGTTAGTGTCAATTTCCTAAATTACACCATGTGAATGAAATTTGTTTTCTTTGTAATTCTAAGCAGAATTTGTAAGTTGGTTTTATTATAAAAACATATTGCTGGAAAAGATCTTTCTATCAAATTCTCCAAAACAGGTGATTTTTTTAAGGTATAGACACACGTTTAATGCATTTTTACAGAGATTTTGGTTTTATTTCAAAATTGGAGTCCGTACCGTATGACCTTTACATGAGGAAAAATGTCGAGACAATATTGTATAAAGAAATGCTTAAAATACTAATAAAAATAGACTTTTTGCGAACTACGCGTACTGTTATATTCGGTTGTCTTAACTGTGTACGGATTAGTTAGGATAGCAACGCAAGGTCAACAGATTATGTTAATTTTTCTGATCTTGTCCGGTGCGCATGCGCATACTTTCCACTGTCCTGTGTGCTAGTCTGGTTCCCTGCCCCCTTTCTACCGCTGGCTGCGCTACACTCACGAAAAGGGTCAGGTATGCGGCAGCCATTTTGCCCAGATTTTGGGCAAAATGGCGGATGCGCGTGGCGCGTGATGTCAGGCTGGAATGTTCGAAATGACTGCGCCCTTGACAGTAACTCAGCAACAAAGTAGGAGGGGCAGTTACATGAACATTACACAAGTCTTCAAAGATCAATCTGTTTCATTATACAAAACGTCGTACGATCTGATATATTTGTGAAAGAACGTACTTCAACTGAATGATAGTTCTCGAGTTAGTTTTTTGTTAGTTTTTGAAATTTGAAATAATATATAACACTGCAGCGGACGCAGCAGACGCAGATGCTCCCCTTAGTTAATCGACATGTTCCATAGTGTCGTCCAATCAGCGCCGTGAATAGAATGGCGCATACCTGACCCTTTTCGCAGAAAGGGGGCAGGGAACCAGACTATCCTGTGTGCGTGCCTTTAATAATTATGGCTTCCGTGGTGACAAGCGGAAGGCAGAGACGCGTAAAACGTAAGCGTGGTCGTAAGAAGAGAGTAAGTAAGATCATGGACCAGGCTACCAGAACAAAACTCAGATTGTCTGACTTAGGGTCGTACTATAGCAACGTGGCAGAAGATGAGATGTCGGACACGAGTCTTTCTTCCGACGAGGAAGCTGGTTGATTATCAGATTCTCTCCACCGAAGTAAGTTCTCCAACATGAAAGTCAGCGACAGAGTCTGTCTACCACAGTACGCTCATTCCGATGCGAAGGTCAGCGATAAGTGAACAAATTTTTGAATGAAACTGGTTGAAGTGTCAAGCGATGCGTATGCATAAATTTCATCTTCAAGAGGAAGTTCAACAAGCGCACGGGCCGAATGACGAACTCTGTCACCTCCATGGCTTCCGTGACGCTGCGATGTCGAAATCAATGTGGTCCACTGAGACTCTCGCAAACGCAAAATATCGCAATTCGCCTCCGACGGGCGTAAAAGATACTTCTAAACTGAAAAAAACGGATTGATAGATCTTGACAACCGTTTACAGTTACGGTAACAAGCTTAGACTCTAATTTGAGCAAAAATAGATTAGCCGTGGCAGTGTTTGTTATGTAAATAAACTGCCCTCATTACTCGTACAACTCAACAGTTTTTGTGTGTTTCTCTCGATTTTCTCGCCATTCATGATCTTTGGAAGGGTATTTGATGTAAAATACAAAACATCTAGTTTCCTGCTTGATGCAAAATCGTGAACATGAATAAAAATCGCCCCGGAAAGTCATATCAACGATCGATTTTTGTACGTATAGGGGTGTTTACACAATTCTTTGATTATCTCTCTTCCGATTTTGGCCTGACAAGCGTAACTTCAAAAGAAATTAGGTTGGAGTAGGGTGCACAGATCGGTCTGATTTTTTACCAGGTCAAAGTAGCAATACATATCTGTAAAACGGTGTCTCAGATTTTCGGTAAAATTTATGGAACAAGAGAAAGTCTTGCTGAAGTGAACGAAACCCGGTAATTTATTCAAAAACCCAGAGTTGTTACTTTCACACCTTATTGTGCTGAAACAAAAGGGAACAGAAAAAATCTGGGACACTGTTTCTTCCCCAGAGTACTCAATCGATTTCTGTTAAAAGATCTCAAGTCGCCATAGTCCTTGAACACCTAATTTTTTTTGGTAAAAAAACTCAAAAACGCATATTTTTGAGAGAAATGGACACAGACACAGTGATTTTGGAAAATAAACATATTTTTCATAATGTTGAGATATAGGGCTAACAGAAAATATATAATGTGTAGGGTGCAAAAGTGAAATTTATTGAGAAAACGAGAGTTTAATATAAGTATCATCTAACGTGTGTCTCTACCTTAAAATGCTGGTAAAAATGATTGACTCTGGAAATGCAATGTTTTGTTTTAGTTAAATTTGGGATATTTTAATTTACTTCGATATTTGCGTACATTTGCATGGTCAAATTTACTCGATGATGACATTAAAATGACACTTTTAAATTATGTCAGGTTTATACAGAACTCTTACGGTATTTACCATTAATCATGGAAATTGTGAAATAAGGACATCGAGAAATATAGGCAAAATTGAAGACGCTACTTCAAGAGTTGGAAAATCGCCATCTGCCTATTGCTGATTTTAATCAAGATATTCGAATTCGTTAATTTCTTAATGTTTGCATTGTGGAGGTTTGGTTTCAAGTTTTCATGCAACATGTCCCTATTTTACAGTTGACTCCTTTCATGGCGCTCTGTCAAATTTTGTTTGCATTGATTGTTTAAAACAGTAGTCTAATTTGTATACACCAGAAGGAGTCACAGAAAGACATCTGTCGATGAACTGAAAAATATACTCGAAATCTGAACATAAATAACTTGTTTTTTCGGTTTGATGAACCACTTGAACAATAGAATCTTCCGCAGCTTGTCAACTCAGCTTATAACGTGCAACGTGTACTGTGTGAAATCAAATCAGAATTTAAATTTACTATGGCAATCTGCACGTGTACAGGCAGTGTTAGCTGTAGCCTCAGCTGTTAAGCTGTGGCCTTGGTGGACTGGGCTTTGCGGCTACGGCCTCTGTCATGCGGCTCGCGTGATGCCAAAGCAAGGCATCACGCGAGCCACACGGTCGAGCCCACAGGCTACAATTATTGCAACTGAGGCTGTGTTGATAAGCAGTATACTGTGTAACTCAATATACTTTGTTGAGTGGCACAAAGAACTGTAGTTAAGCCATAAAACAAGAATGATGAAAACATTTATCAACTGTTACAGTCACTGCCCATTTATAAGAAATAATTTGATGGTACACTCGTTGATATCCATTTATTTCTATAGCTGACTGTACTGATCCTGGTGACGCACCGATGAACGGTCAGAAGACTGGAACTGACTACTCACATGGATCAATAGTGACTTATACGTGTGATGAAGGTTATGCGTTGAGTGGTCCTGGTGAACTGACCTGTACATCTGGTTCATGGGATAACCAAATTCCTACTTGCAACGGTACGATTTGATAATAATGTAACTGTTAAGCAAAAATGATAATGTGCATTGCCATCGTCATACAAGGGCATGTAATTTCTTCACGTCTGTGTCTTTTTTAAGGCATGACATTGAATAAAGTCAATGTCAACTTTATTGCCTTCTGAGTTAAGATCTCTATTGTCGATACGAAAACATACGACCAACCCATTATCAAAAAGGTACACTTTGACCAACTTGCAAATTAAAATTAGCAGTTTGAAAATCAAGTCAACGACATCATTATACTTCAGATCATGTGAAGTCCGTAAAAAGAGCGGACAGGACACTGCTGAATAACATTTTTTCATTAACACATCTCATTTATCGGTTGTTATTTTTCAGTTTTAACGACTGCAGCAGACACAGGGACAACAATCACGACTGAATCAGGTAGGGATATTTGTAATCTTTAAACCCATAATTCAAGCAACATTAGCTAAATAAATGTTAGTATATTATGACTAGTGTCCTATGTCAACTCCGTTGTTAAAAATGTGTGTAAAGTGAACATCGACGAGATATGAAACTTACAGATTTATATGAAGCAATTTATCCGATAGGACGCAGTTGAGCAATCCAGTGTAGTCTAAATAAAACCATGTTTTGATGTTCACGTTTCTTTCTTTTTAAGTTACAACGGGTGAAAGTGGCGCTGGAGTTGCAAGGCTTGAGTTTTCAATGATTTCTGTTGTAATATTGGCGCTGTGTTTCACCTAGGAAGTTATAATTACAAGGTATGTATTCCCAAATCCTTTCACTTTAATTCTTATAACCAGTTTCGGAATCATCATGTGCATTAGCTTTAGACCTGTAACAACGATTGACAACTGCAGTTAAGAAATCGAACAGCTAAAATAACAAAGAACAGTATCATTATCATGTCACTACTGATTATGTTAGCGACTGCTGGTAGGGATGATCTAAATACTGATTTGTTTTTCTTATATTCCTTCGATTTTCTGCACTTACCCCATTTTATTTCTGAGAACTGGTTGTATTTAGTCCTGCTATATATTCAGTATTTTTTATTTCTTTCCTCGACAGTATTCCAGCAGCGTACATGAAATAGACTTATAAGATGTTACCCTGACTACCATTGTGGATCTGTGACAGTACTATGGATGACGTACAACGAGGTTTCATTACATCAAGGAGTGACACCCTTGTTTTTAGAAAGACTCCGTACTTGAGATTCAATTATTATTCAGTCGGTTTCAAACGTGTCAATAACACTTAAGTTCCCCATATGTATTTTGAATTTTATTGTTAAATTGCAAAGTTTTGTTTATTATTGAAGCCTTGTATTGTTTATTACAAGGATGTGATGAACGGATGTCGCTAATTTTATAGTATATTCTCGCGATATTTAAAAAGAAAACAATATGAATACAAAACGACATGTTTATTATTTGGTGAGAGCCTCTTCTATAAATTCTATGAAAACTTTGTTTTCGAAAGAATAAAGAATTGTTTAAGCCTTAACTTGATCGAACTGAATGGGTCATCTTTTCAAGCAGTGTTTTCATTCGCTCATGCATTGAGGTTACTTGGAATAGCAATACCGCAGACATGACGATTGCTTCAGGGATACACCTACTTAAAAATTCCTTTGAATTTTTTAAATCTAAATGGGTCTTAGTTTAAAAAATGACTGTCTCTCTGTCCGTCCATCCTCTCGGTCTGTCCATCTGTCTGTCTGTCTGTGCCAGTGTGTCTCTCTTTCAGTCTATCTGTCTGTCTGTCTGTCATGCCTCTGTCTGTCTGTCTGTCTGTCTGTCTCTCTGTCTGTCTCTCTGTCTCTGTCTGTCTGTCTGTCTGTCTGTCTGTCTGTCTCTCTCTCTCTCTCTCTCTCTCTCTCTCTCTCTTCTCTCTCTCTCTCTCTCTCTCTCTCTCTCCTCTCTCTCTCTCTCTCTCTCTCTCTCTCCTCTCTCTTCTCTCTCTCTCTCTCTCTCTCTCTCTCTCATTTTTCTGAGGCCGTGGCACTTTATCGGTGGGAAACAGGCGAAAAAATAATTTTGAGGTGCTACTTAAGATTAAATAATGTTTGCGAGCGTGTAAATACCGGACAAGGGTAATAAAACTTAACTACGCCATGCCAATGACTTTAAAGGGTAATTTAACATAATCTATGGCAGACTTGCCCAAAGTCAGTGGGCATATAAATCTCAACTCAATAAATTGAAGGAACAAACTTCAGTAGATTAGTGGTAGCGGAGCGGGGGAGGCTTTGCGTAGATCGTAGGGTTAACGCGATGGCCAGTAACAGCTGCCGAGAAAAAGCCAAGCGACATTGGGCCAGCCTAAATGTAAGCTTATGCCACCCACGCTAAGAGTAGTAGGCTGTTCACGATTGACGTATTTTTTCTAATTAATATGCAAAAATAAATATAGATTGCGCTTTTCAGAACTACGCATGCAAGAATGACCAAGATATACATCTTAGTAGGCGACTCCCAGTGCTACAATGAATACTAAAAGACATACTCACGACTCAGAGTAGAAGCTGCAACAACAGCCACGCATGTAATATTCATAAAATTCGTCCGTATTTTATAGCTGCGAGTGCAGTTTCCGATGTCGCGCGTACAGCTACATTAAGTAATAAACCCGTAGCCGTGACCAACGCTATTACGAGACCGATTTTTTTTCATTACAGTGTCGCTGTGTCCATTCGTCATTGTAGCATTAGTATGTCCTTCGATATTGATGTCTGATGTTCAAACCTTTTGTTTTACAGCCAAATGACCCAGACACAGAGTTAATTCACTCAACATTAATACATTGAGTGGTCATATTACGATCTCGTATAGTTTGCTCATACCAAGTAGAAACCATTTGTGTCAGCCAATGGTGTCTGTTATGGACCGGTCGTTTTTAGGAAAACTACACTATATCGATCCAAACAAACCAGCGAAAACCAGAGCAAAAGCAGAGACACGATGCGTGTTTTTCTGTCATCGCGTTGTTTGATGGCGCTACTCTACGCAACTATCAAACCAGACGTTTGAGTCGCTGTCGGAACGTTGTCCCTGTAGTATAACTGTTGGCGCGGCGTCTCCAACCGGTATTGACCGTACAACTTCGAATTTAAATACTACATTTGCTGTTTTAAGATCACATCATTATATTTGGACAATTTTCCTTTCATACTATATGAAAATATTTGTTGCATTTGGCTGGCATTGCATGTTGTAGCGAGTCACGAGAACGAACAATCAATTCGCAACCCTCAAATATGAAATGAGTAAGGTAACGACAGTTTTAACTATAAAAGGGACAAAGTCGGCCATTTTTCATGAAATTTGTTTGATGAAGATGCTACGTATATTGTTTTACATCTTAAAAGACACTGAATGAGTGGGTGACCATGCATATATTCGACCCCGGTTTTGGACACGATACATGAACCCATCGCGAAAATGACTTAATGGTCATGACCATTAATTCATTTTTGCGATGGTTTCATTTAATTTGTCTATAACCGGGGTCGAATATATGCATGGTCACCCACTCATTCAGTATCTTTCAACATGTCAAACAATATAAGTTGTATATTGCATCAAACAAAATTCATGAAAAATGGCCGACTTTGTCCCTTTAATAGTTAAAACTGTCGTTACCTTACTCATTTCATATTTGAGGGTTGCGAATTGATTGTTCGTTCTCGTGACTCGCTACAACATGCAATGCCAGCCAAATGCAACAAATATTTTCCTTTGTCCCTTTAATAGTATTCTTTGAAGGAATAGATAAATCAAGAGTTGAGTAAGTTGTTGTTCAAAGTTTAGCTACATATCAAACAGACACTTTGGGATTTTTATTTTTTCTCATCTATAGAAGTCCTAAACCCCAATTAAGAATATATTTTCTCAAAGCTCAGATATTGGGACATCCGACCGTGCACAGTACACAGTCATTATTTGCCTAGTAGTCACGTGACAAGCGTTTTGCCGAACCTGCCAAAAATCGGTTTTTCCTCTCTTTAGCGAACATGGTGCAAGATTTTTAGTTTAAATTTTTGCATTGACAAGCCTTAGAAATATCCCCAAACGCCTGCGTCTGCGTCAAGAGTCTTTGATCTTTTTCTCCGAGTCTCCATTCAAATAATATGGCGTGACAATTACAATTCCTTGAAAAGCACCATAGTCTAACATTTCAATGGTGCTTAACAAAAAAAAGAAAGGCATATAAAGGAAATCGCAGACACTGATTTGAAGGACATCACCAAGGCTTGTCAATGCGCAATTACGTAAATCTTGCAGGCTGAGCGTGCACGTGTTTGCTAAAGGAAGAAATACTAATTCTGGAAGGTTAAGCATAACGCTTGCCACGTGACTATTACACGGATAATGACTATGTAGGGTGCAAGGTCGGATTTCATAATATAAGGGCTTCAAGAAAATATATACTTTATTTAGGTTTAGGAGTTGTTCAAGTGAAAAAATTCTGAAATTGTCTGTTTCCTGTGTAGCTACCTTAAGTTTAAAAGAAGGCACTCCCACGACTTGTTGTTCGGCGTGCGCATGTTTCTTGTGCCCTGGAGAGGACAATAATACACCGATAGAGTTCTCTCTCTCTCTCTCTCTCTCTCTCTATCTCTGTCTCTGTCTCTGTCTCTCTGTCTCCTCTCCCCCCCCCCCCTCTCTCTCTCTCTCTTCTCTCTCTCTCTCTCTCTCTCTCTCTCTCTCTCTCTCTCTCTCTCTCTCTCTCTCTCTGAATTTATTCATTCTCCATAAACAAGCCTTAAGTAAAATAGCAAGTACTTGTTAACAATTCATATGGAACTGAAATGTTGTGTGAGAAATATTGTTTTTACAGTCAAGAAAGTAATGAATCTTTGATAAAACTAGGTTGAAAAGCAAAACATTTTACGGTGCAATTTAAAAGATAAATACGTAAAGACGATGGGAATCAGCCGGGGTCATAGCGTTCTATTGACATAGCAGTGCAAATTGTTTGTGTTAAGAGTATTTAGATATGCTTCAGTGTGATGAGTAAAATAAATTGCTGTTATGACTAGGATATAGAAACACCATGCTGATAGTTTAAGCATGACGCTATTAAAACAGTGTGACAGACCTGAACAGTTTTTGACAAAGGACATAAGCAGTTAGTGTTGTTGACACTGGAGCAAAATCCTAATCGTTTGCTGTCATGACGCCAGCCCATGTTAGAGTCGAGTTGCCATAACTACGAATGGTTTCTCTCTACTCGAGCCGGGCAAGAATCGCCTTTCTTTGTTTTCCATTTACCTTAATGTAAGAGGATGGACACATAGCCAATGATCTGGTTGAAATAAATGGATAGTGACATGCGAAGCTATCGGACGACCTGCTCATCGTAGCGAGTCATCTATTGAGGTTACCTGAAACGAGGATTGAGTAGGAACACTAGGATTTCCTACTGACTGTCACACGCAATGGTGTATCATCGTTGTCGTCGTCTTCATTGTTGTTATCATAATAATAATTATCGTCGGCAACGAAAACGGATACAAAAAAATAATCGCAATCATACCAATCCATAATCCAATGACATTAGGTCAGAATACGTAGGACAATAGTTGTAAACATAGACACAAAACAGCACAGAACAGGCAGTAAATAGACGGTACACAAACAAAGTCATATTCATGAAAGAAAGATATATGGACCTCTGGCCAGAAGACCAGGAAGTGATGTCAGGTGTTTCGAAAATAGTAAGCGCATCCTGCCCCACATGTGGCACCCGCCATATATCTATCTGTAAGTCAGATAGGTCGCTATATGTGGAAGACAATAATTTTCCTTCATCAAGGTAGTATATTTTACACGGAAAAATTTATCCGAATATATTGATAAAATGAAATTAAAGAATTCTATTGTCCTTGATAGGTTCCAAATCGTGACTTGTTACAAATCGCCTTTTTTCACAATAACCGGTTAAGCAAATATTCCAGTGTTGCGGCCAGGAATCGGGGGACACTGTGTCCCACTACCATTTATTTCTTGGGACATTTTGTACATTTTGGGGACAGCAAGCAGTTGTCAATAATCTTTTGCATTATTTCGTAACACATTAGCTTCACTGAACAAAATTCAAGCTACCGGGACCGCGTAGCTATGCTTGCATTTCAGGCAATTGAAGCAGTATACCATATCTGCCGCAATTCAGAGCTCAGACGAACTACAGTCAAGAAAATTATGAAATCAAGTGCAGCATTTTAATTACCTTTAATCATATAGCTAGCTCCGAAAGTACGTTGTGTAAGCCTCAAAATAATTATGCAAAACAAAGATCATCGTCAGTAACAGATATAACTTGTAGACTACACCCATCACAGTCGACTCACGAGTGCGCCCGAGGTGACCCGCAGTACGCAAGAGTGCGGGACAACGTGTTCCGTTTTGGGGACATTGTCGCAATGGCGTGTCCTGGCGGCAACACTGATATTCAATTTTCACTCAACTCTCATAAGCCTACCGGTTGAATGAAGTAAAACGAATCAGTAATGGTATATTTTGCGAGTTCATAATCTACGCTAAATACTTACAAAGCAAAGAAGTCAGCGTTCTGAACGATTGACGTATGTCTTTAACTTTGAAGACTGAGGGAAGCCAAGTAGCTGCGGTTATGACAGCAACACGTCCACACAACCTGAGTTCAGTGAAAACACAACTCAGTGAACACACCAATGCCTATGAATAGGACGCAAACAGTGCCGACTCAATACGATGAATTCACACGTATAAACTAGATTTAACGGTAGGGTAGAATATTTCAATTACTTTCTTTAACTCCGAATAATTTTTTCGAGGCAAAATTTGTTGCTCTTGAACAGTGAATAAAGGAAAAGAAAAAAGTTTACTGTTCTTGCTATCACTGACGTTCGGATAGAAACCTTGACAAACCTGCTCCTTAACATGTGGAGCGACTGATGTATGACACCGTTTGGTTTTATGAACTTCGAAAAATTATGTTCCCCGTAGAGCTACTTTTTACTTCCATCATATATTATAATTTGCACGGAGATCATCGATTAATTAACTTGATTATAAAAAAGGGTGTAAAATGATAATTTACGAAGCGCTTATTTCCCAATCTTATTTGCTAATGTTTTTGTTTCTTTTTTTGGAATGACAGCTATGCCTGTAACAACATTTCGAAGGACAACGTTGTCCTTATTACAAACAGGACTGACAATGGAGAGCTCCTGTATTGTCAAGCATTAAAAGTTTGAAAACTATTTCAGATTATTTTTGTTTCACGACGGCGGATGTCCTTTCATTAAATTTGATATCATTTACCACAGCTTGATGTCGATAGTACAGTGTGTACCTTAGTAATGGCTTCCATCTTTAAGTGTTTGTTTATATTTTGTTTGTTTGTTTGTTTGTTGATCTTGGCACAGCATGTTCTGCATAGATACCTTAAGCCACCACATTTTTCGCTCGGTTTTCAAAATTAAGTAACAATTGATCAACACGTGTTATGTGAAAATTTGCTATTTGCTACCTTTATAGTGTAGGCAAAGGTACACAAGCAATTTGCCTCTCCATGGAGTGAGTTTTAACTCTATGTAGTATCCCGCGGCTCCTACTGGCCGCAGTGCAGACTGGCCCATGCAACATATAATTCATCTTAGCAAAGATTGTGACGATGAACGAAGAGTTGAATAAACCCATTGGAATGTGACCCCACAGTCGAATTTTCGAAACTTCCCAAATTTACGCGTTTGCTAACTCTCATATGATATAGACAAGGATATTTTACAAGTATCATGATGTATTCTACATGATAGCCATGACAACTGGTTCATGCACAGTTAAGTGAATGGGCCTTTTCCGCTCCGATGTGGAGGCAAGGCGCTCAATTGAAAAGGTTGTTATCGACACGAGAATTAGTCCAGAGTTAGCACCGTGAGATGTTTTGCAAAGTAATTGCCTGTCACTTACGATCAATGCAAAATATTTTCTCAGGGATATTTCAAGGATGAGTTCACTGTGCAAATTGAAAAAAATTATACTCCTCTTCAATGCGTCTCTCTTATCAGTGACCTGGGCATTTACCTCACTTCCCATTTTAATTATGCTTACACATCAATAATACTATTTCATTAAGCGTCATTGCAAACCAATCTATGACATGTCGCAAATTAGCAGAGAAATTCAACATCATATTTCAAACTGATAAATATTAACACACATATTCCATTCTTAAACATTGCGATAGAAAAAACTGACAAATGCGGAATGTGCGTTGATGACAAACATTATTTTGGTTGTTTCAATTTCCAAAAATCATTTCTCGTCCGCTATTTCTGTCAAACACGTGGAGCAAATGCTGTTTGACAACTTTTGGTTTTATGAACTTCAACAGATGATATTCCCCCAAACGTCCCTTTTCCTTTCATCATATGTTTAAAAATTGCTCGAAGATCATCGAAGTTTTATCTTGATTGTAACAGAAGAGTTTTAAGCGTTAATTTGCAAAGCGCTTATTACTTCAACTCCTTTCGACAAGAGAGTTATTCGAGCCAAGGCCATCTCTCAGCGAATCCCAGGCGGAAAAGGGTCTGTACATTGTGTCGTACAAAATGCCACAGTACAGTTAAAAAAAGTCTTAGGAAGCCAATAAGATAATTGTTAATTTTACTCTACTTGATAACGACTCTAATGATACTTATATAATAAATGACCCCGCGAAACGTATCACTAATGTTTTCCTTCGTTTCTTCTTCATAAAGACGACTGTGACTGTAACAATATTTTGAAGGCAAGCGTTGTTTTCATTACAAACAGAACTGACAATGGCGAGTTCCTGTGTTATCAGATGTTAAAAGTTTTAAACTCTTTCAAATCATCTTAAACGACGGTGGATGACCTTTCATCAACTTAGCTATCAACTTCTAAAGCTTGTTGTCCATACGCAAATTGGGTACCTTGCAAAAGCTTCCATCTTTGAATGTTTTGTTTGCAAAACATAGTCTGTACAGATACCTTGAACCATCAATTTGTTTTAGCTCCCTTTCCAAACTTACGTGAACAGCATGTGTTAAGGGAAAATTTACTATTTGCTACCTTCATGGATTAGGCAAAGATACAAAGAAGTAGTTTCTTATTGCCATGAGCTTTAACTCCGTGGTGTTTCCCCGGTGCCTGGTGGCTGTATTGTAGATTGGCCCTCGTGACTCATCATTTAACTTTTCTGATGTCACCGTAACGATGAACTGAAAAGTTTAATAAACTTATTAAAATGTGACTCTCTAGAAGAATTATTCCAAATTCCTTTAACTTGCGCCCTTGCAAACTCTCACACGAAAAAGGAAATAGATATTGACAAATATCACTGTATGTAAAACGGTAGCCATGATAGCTCGTTCATGGACGGTTCGGAAATTAATTCGAATACCCACTTCGCGTCTAGACAGAGTGCATACAGCTCTATAGAAAACGTTGTAACCGACGCATAATAATTAGAATTGGAGTCATACAGTGTGATGCCTGAAAGGTGGATCACATGTCACTTTACGAAAGTAGCAATAATATTTACCCAGGAACATTTCAAGGATGAGTAACCTGGGCACATTGGAAAAGCATATATTTCACTATTTGTCGTCGTGCAAAATGATCGCAGTCTGAGAAATGTCGTCGTGTGTAGACAATATAAGACATTCTCTTATTTTCTTTTTTTGGGTTTTAGTTTTTTGTTTTTCATTTACGTACTTTTTCACTTAAAAATTATAAATTTGGAACTTTTAAACATTGACGGAATTGATGGATAGACACCGTTGTACACGTTGTTGAAAAGGCCAAAATGGAACACTAAAACATGCACTGTCAAATATACATATCATCGATTTTGTTTCTGACTGAAAAACGTGTCGGGTGATCAAGTTTCGCAGAAGGGGTACTAAACCATAAAAATGTTTTCTGAGTATGTTCCGTGGAACTGTTGCCATGTTACCCTGCAGACTTCTGATTATATGTTAATGGTTCTCCCGATCATAATTCAAAATATTCTGAAGGTGACAGGTAAGGACAAATGCGCACTTAAACAAGCTAGCACCTAAGAAAGTCAATAAAGAATTAGCAATAAGAGCTTATCAGATGATGAACGGTTGATACATGTTTATCCACAGACAACGAGTAAAACAGACTCTTTTTTCTTATTCTCTTTGGTTCATCGTAGCAAGATTTAATGCTTATAAAATAGAAATGTGGGAAAGGATGCCTTGCAGATTGATTTTTTTCAGAGCATTTTTTAACTTTCTAACAGTTGCTAAATATGACGAACACATTGTGGAAATCTCCTTGGATTACCGACATGCTTCTATTTGTGTGTGTGTGTGTGTGTGTGTGTGTGTGTGTGTGTGTGCGTGTGTGTCTGTCTGTCTGTCTCGTGTCGAAGTTGGTTTATCTGGCTGTCTGCATTTTCAGGCGATTACCCTTTTGATCACTTAGAAAACTGATTCTTACCCTGTAATTTAGAGTCTCCTTTTAAACAAATGAGCTTTGTTTGAATAAACAATGTCGGTTATAATTGGTAAAGTTAACGTACGGCATTGGCATGTTCGGTAATTG
Organism: Ptychodera flava; assembly: GCF_041260155.1. NCBI lineage: Eukaryota > Metazoa > Hemichordata > Enteropneusta > Ptychoderidae > Ptychodera > Ptychodera flava. Next base: position 11,644,856 of record NW_027248277.1, on the reverse strand, counting down.
GATAATGAGAAACGTGAAAATTGAAAATTTAGTATTGTTTTCTCTCCATACTTTTACGTATTGCTGTCACGAAAACTGTTTAGCAGTAAAATTCAATCTATATAAAATAATCTATATAAGAGATTAATGTAACACGTGATGATTAACACGCGACGGTTTCAAAATTTTATACGTGCGGAGTTTTATTAATATTAACTGTACACGTCCATGGAGAGAACTTGCGTGGCCGTTGGCAAAGTAATGATTGCGTTGTCTCATTAAGGCCTAAGCCAAGCATTGTTCAGTTGAGTTGCCATAATACAGTCCCCGGTGAAATATGTTGTTCTAAAATAGTTAAAACCTGAAAACACGAATGCCGTAAGGCGTTATTGCCGACGGTTCTAATACGTATTGACCCGAAACCCTCTGTTCACTCAGAGTGTTAGAATAGTTTAAGCGACACTTTTGTTGGTGCGCATCAAGTCTGTTGACGTGAAGACTCGGCAACGTGTCTTTACAGTTCAACAGCTCTTCACTTATTGATCGGTGCTTGAACGAAAATGAGTTGTCTAATTAAGGTAGTCAAGCATACAACGTAAGAGAAAATCACTATTGACACCATTTCTACCAGCTACGGAGATGTGTTGGCGATATATTGAGTCTACATTCCAGCTGGTAAACATTCAACGTGTCACACAACATATAAAACGTGTTGCCTTATTGTTCTTATATCATTAATTATCTCAGAACGACCCATTTATTGGCGATGATCAGTGATATTCTTGTTGAGAAACATGTTCGATCACGTTTTATTTTAACCCTTTGAGTGCCAAAGTCAACGTTTGTTGCCATTAAGAATATAACATTATCATAGCCAGCAACTTTTTTCAGATCCTGACAGTTTGTTTTCAGATTTTCCCCAAAGTTTTGGTCAAAAATTGTAGCCTTTGAAGGGTTATGTCCATTTGGTCCAAAATTATCAAAATATTACAGAAAAAGTCACTAAAATCTGTAAATTGTTACAAAGACATTAAGTGGGAAAAATTACAGCACTGAAAGCGTTAAACTTTGTGGTTTGTAATTTGGCACCGAAAGAATATAACTATAGATACACTTCGTATGTTTCGTAATTCAGCAAAAGTCTAACAACCGTTCTGGCAATAACTCAGTTTTTATCCCAGGAGGAGCTATATTATATCAAACAGGTTTTCAGTACTCAGCTTCACAGTTAAGGAATTGCCTGCGCCTTCCACGTACTATAAGGGATATTGATTCCAATTCCAATTTTAAAAAAAGGTAAAAACGACATTTGCAAGATTCTTATGTCGATCGTATCAGGAGATGTTTCATTTAATCTTTGGTGTGATTTTCAGGGGTGTTAGTCAGTTTTACTTATCTTTTGCAAGTACTTGTTTTACTCTCTGTTGTCGCATTTCTCACTTTGTATTTTTTTCCATTGTATTGTTAGGCTTTTGTCAATATGGACCACAATGGAAATACGTCTTTAGACATTTCTGTGTAATCCATGCACAATTTTGTTCATTTTGTGGTGTTTTATGTATAATTTTGTGCAAAATAAATAAATAAATAATAATAAAAACATACACGACAAGAATAAGAGGCAATGCTTATATCCTAAATATTTGCCATTTTAATTTCATTCAGATCGGTACTCTTATAATATTTCGTAGTAGCTTCTGTAGGGACATGTGGTCGAATGATAAAAAAAAATTAATTATTGTTCTCCACCATGCACTGTGAATTGGTCAGCTTATGTACTTGTGTGATTTCATGTGACATTGCAGCTTCGACCTTGACAGTCACAGCACCTGCTCCAGCTACAAGTGTATTCTACATTGGTGAAGCAGTTATGGTTACTTTTACGTTAGCGTACACTGTTACTCTTTCTGGCGGTTAACCTAGCGATGTCAAGGTGTACTTCAGTAACGCTGACGATTCAACCAAGTCAACTGAAGTGACAGCAGCGGGAGCAAACGCTCCGGGCGGATCGGCTGTAACGTCATCGGGAAGTTATGTCGATCTCACAGCCACGCTAAACCTTGACGCCGCTAACTGCGCAGACTACACCAAAGTGTGTTCTTCTATGACGGATGCTGATGCGAAAAACAATGCGGCTTGTGGTGATTTCGGTACAGCTGCCACAGACGTTGGCACCAAAAACTGTACAGCACGTGAGTGTTGAGATACTAGCTAACTGCTTTCATACATTTACTTTTGGCTATTATCTTTTTTTTTCATTATGTATTGTTTAATCAAACATAAAAATTCACGGAACGATCCCTTGCCAGTCCGTTGGCAGTAGTTTTATCGTAATCCCCTTGTCTGTATTGAGATCATGCAAAGCATAGCCTATAGGTTCGCATTGTCCTTATACACAAAGTGTTTGTTTTTCGTCTTTGTGTGTCTTTATGCAGACCTAAATAAGGTCTTTTTTAACCATCTTGCCAAGTGAAATAATCCCTATACAGCCACACACACATCGTATGGCGCGTAATACATGCCAAAATTAACATCCGTTTTCGTACACCACTGACCAAATTTTTCCACTAGTCATCCACATTCGGCTTGGCGATTTCTGAACCCACTCACTGAATTATTCAAGTGGTTAGCGATTTCTGAACTCACTTACTGCATCCTTCACATGGTCAGCGATGTCTGAACCCACTCACTTACATTCAAGTGGTTAGCGATTTCTGAACCCACTCGCTGAATTCTTCATGTGGTCAGCGATTTCTGAACCCACTCACTGAATCCTTCAACGAGTTAGCGATTTCTGAACCCACTTACTGAATCCTTCAACTAGTTAGCGATTTCTGAACCCACTCACATACATTCAAGTGATTAGTGTTTTCTTAACCCACTCGCTGAATTCTTCATGTGGTCAGCGATTTCTGAACCCACTCACTGAATCTTTCAACGAGTTAGCGATTTCTGAACCCACTCACTGACATTCAAGTGGTCAGCGATTTCTGAACTCACTCGCTGAATCCTTTAACTAGTTAGCGATTTCTGAACCAACTGACCGAATCCTTCAAGTGGTCAGCGATTGCTAAACCAACTCACCGGATCCTTTAACTACTCGCCTTCATTCCGCTAGGTACCCCAGCATACTTGATAATATTTCTATCATAATCTGGTCACGCAAAAAGGGACCAGTCAAATTCACCCACGGATTCTTAAGGTGGCTGACCATTACGCTAAGGGGTCTTTATCAAAGTTTTTTAGATGTGACCCGGAAATGAATCTTTACTGAGTAAGTATCCCCAGTATGTGAAAGTAGACCATAATTGATACTGAATCGCATGGTTTGCATGCCCAGCCCGCCTCACAAACGTGTACGATTAACAGTTTAAATGGAGTGAAAAATGACTTTTGTCCGGACCTACTGTGGCCCGTTTCTACAAAGTAGAACCCGCGCGGCAATCCAACTCGATTGGGCAGTATTTAGCGTTTGTATGTCACTACAGGAGCACAACTTTGGCTTATTTCTTCACTGAACAACATTTCACGATAGATGAAAGGGAATAACATGTAATTTCGAACAAAAAAGGTTAAAAGTTAGAAATACTGGGGCTTCAAGACCAGGAAGAAAAAATAAAATAAAAATTATCCACTGATGGAGTGTGTTAGTTGACGTAAACGCACTTGTTGTCGACGTAAAACTCAGAGGTGAAAGCTAATTTCGCCTCCTTAGCATGCTAGTAAAAATTTACACCACACTTTTTGTGACGACATTTGACGTAGGCATGACGCCGAGTGACTTTGAGGTCTCGTTTCGTGTCGTAAGTAGAAACTTATGAAGTTGAGCTTAAGGAGTTCAGTACTTGAAGAATTCAGTGACTAGGTTCAGAAATCGCTAACCACTTGAAGGATTCAGTGAGTGGGTTCAGAAATCGCTGACCACATGAAGAATTCAGCGAGTGGTTTCAGAAATCGCTAACCACTTGGAGGATTCAGTGAGTGGGTTAGGAAATCGCTGACTAGTTGAAAAAAATCAGTGAGTGGGTTCAGAAATCGCTACCCACTTGAATGTAAGTGTGTGGGTTCAGAAATCGCCAAGCCGAATGTGGATGACTAGTGGAAAAATTCGGTCAGTGTTGTAGAAAAACGGATGATAATTTTGGCATGCATTACGCGCCATAAACATCGTAATGGTATTTTTTTACCTCCAGTTCAGACCACAGACAATTAGCTGACAGTGTTTCTTATGTTTCTAGTCGCTATTCAACTCAGAGATCCTCAATGTGTTTGCATTATAATAGAGTGCTCCTGGGGGACAAATATCTTGACTTTCAAATTTGTACCATTCATTTCTGATCTACACTCGTACGGGCTCCTGTTAAAACTCTGCAGAAAGAGATTCGTTTTCACTGTCTCGGTTGTTCTAAAATCAAATATTGGCACAGGCGGCCCAAAAACTATTAATAAGCTTATTATTGAGTTTTTCTCAGTTTTCTCTATCAGTTCCTCTCCTTTTCTCCATGCTCTGACTGATCGTAGTAAATAAAAATAAATGACTATATAGCCTAATCTAGCCTCTTCTTATTGATATGCTTTTCTGTTTTGCTTGATTGGCTTTGTTTGCTTGTTTATTTTTGAATATTGAACAGTCATTTGAAAAATATATTATGCATACCATTGTATCTCTAAACAACCATTTGACCATTACTTCTCAGACAAAGAATATCTATGGCATAGACGCATTTATGATGACCAGAATGTTACTATGACGGTGCTCTGGATGACGTCAAACTAAATTTGTTAGTTAATAAAAAGTTGAACTCATTTTTCGAAAGACTCCGTACTCGAGTTGCATTCTGGTCAGATATCGTATGGTTTGCAGTCACGTATGCACAGATGATTTGACTTGATCAGCAGCATGTTCTCCAACTTTTCGTCATGTTATGGATAATTCTGTATTTTGGTGAAAGAAAATGGTTTAGATGAGTTGAATGGTACCATGGAAGCCGGTATGGATTACAAGACATAGGTCTAAGAAATAATCCTATTGACATGGATTGTACTGCGTCGGGATCAATTGAACCACGATAACTCATCTTGATCAATAATGGTTGCAATAAATATAACTGTTGAATTGTAATTTCAGTCCTGTCTCTTTTTGTGTGCTTGTTGAACTGATTTCTTGATGTGCATGATTGTCGGGCATGTACTTCAGTATCTCCCGGACTCACTATTTTGTCTCGTGTGAATCAATATGCAACATGTGTGACGTCAAAAGCGTTGCAGCAACCGTTAAAATGCGCTTCCGGGACAGACGTTCGGACTCTCAAACGTTTGAAATATTCATGTGGCCTGTCACTTGTTCGGTCATATGAGACTCTCCACAGTCGCTGTGCCTTGTTAGTGCGCGCCCACGAGTGGGCCTGCATTCGAAGGCTACGCTGTGCCAGCTGTGAGCACCGCCGCTGCCAGACACAGCGACTGTCGGTTCTTGCAAGTATATGAATATTCATAAGGGTAGTGACGTCAAAAGAAAACTGTCTAACTGGCGAAGAGAATATATACTAGTAGTCGGTAGACCTATATACGTGGTATGTTTTTATTTTTCATTTTTCATTTTATTTGGCTATGCTACCTGTCATTTTTGTTTTGATTAACGGATGTGTGGAGTTCTATAAAGTACCCGGATCAGGCAGAAATCCGACCGGTCGGCTTGCAAGAACGTCCAGACCCTGGGATTCGCGTCGCGTCTCTGAAGGGCGCGCGCGTGGTTCCAACAGGGAAGAACGCGAATCGCAGGGTCTCTGCCAGACTACGGTCATATGTGCGATATTCCAAATGTTGCGTGCATACGCAGTTCTTTTTGTCGAAAATAGAAACCCTTGCTCCAGCCAATCAGATAGTCAGATTCCAGCCAATCATATTATAATTAAAGGTTTTAAATGGCAAGCAAGGGTAATTTGTTGCGGATATGAGACCTATGGGTGGAAATTAGCATATTTAGAGTTTTGCTAGGTGATTACTTCACCGACATATGCTAATTTACACCCCAGAGGTCTTATATCCGCAACCAAATAACCTCGTTTGCCATTTAAAATCTTTAAATCTATGATTCCTTTGTTGTGTGAAAAAAATGAGTAAATTTTAAATCAAATCACCTTTTCAACAGCCTATATCGTGCAAATCTCAAATACCATGAATCAAGTCAATGACATTTACAAACAAAGACTTTACTTGGAGGTAATGCGAATACCTCTCTTGCCCGTTTCCAAATGACTTTGCCGTCAGCAGTGTTAGACGTGCTTAGCTGTCAGCAGTGTTAGACGATATAAACACAGCGTCTGAAAGTCATCTTGAACAGCAGCAGACCTGGCCATGTATCAGGAGTACTGATGCATTGAGCAAAACATCCGTCACCGTTTGTTAAGTAGCTACTTTGTAGAAGCTACAGCATGGCGTGAAAATAAATTACCTAGATCTCGTATCATTTGCGAAGATAATAAGATTGTGAAAAAGGGTACTTACATTTGTGTAAGGATGGCATATTTATAGAATACCAGATATGAACTGAATGGCCTCGCGTGCACATTTTGTAAAGTACTTCTTGGGGTATTGGCTTTTATGAAGAAGGAAAATGTGTCAATAGATGACAAAATTTGTTCCCGAATTTCTCAAAATCATCTGTGCCGCGCCGTGTAGCAGCACAATGAGTTCGTGACCTTTGAAGTACGCGTTTCAAAAAATAAATACCCATGGGAACCTGCTCACCACGCCACGCAACTCATGTACAGCTGACTATGGTGCACTTGTCAGGCGATGGTCGATGATTCTGGTTATTGCCTATATTGTCAAGTTCAATGCCTAATTTACGGAAACACGAACTCTGTCTAGTGTATTCGAAGCTCTGTGTACAGGTTGTGCACACGGCCTCTACCACGTGGTGTCCTGTGGACAGTGTGGTACAAGCCGTCGGCCTACCACCGTACCGCGCCGGGAAACGCAGACCTATTGTACTCAGGAGCTAGCCTACTGCTGCTGATTTGGGACTGGTCAGTTTCTTCAGCCTGGGGGGGGGCGGTGGATTCATGGGGGGGGGGGGTCACCCTGTTTTTGACTTTGGTGATAGGGGGGGTCACCATGTTTTTGAAATGCCCAATAGGGGGGGTCAGTGTGTTTTTGAATTTTGACACAGGCTCATCATTGCCTAAAATGCTAGTGTCAGCCACAAAATTCATCATTCAGTTGTATTTTTCGGCGCGCACCTTTAATAATCAGTCATATTTTTCAGCACGCCCAACTTTAACATATCAAGCATACATACATCAGAGATATCTGTATGTTCAATATTTTTCAGCATGCTCTTCAAGCTCATTACTTTAATATATCATACATCTTTCAGCATGCCCTTCAGGTGCATGACTTTAATATACAAGGCATATATATCAGAGATATCAGGATGTTTCATATTTTTTGGCGCGCCCTTCGGGCGCCATACTTTCAGAGATATCTTGATGTTTGCTAAGTGAAAGTGTACCATTATGAAATTTGCATTTCATATGAAAAGGATGACAAATTCCTGATACTTTTCTGTTCTCTCTGTGAGAATTCAGTATGAGAAAGCAACATGCACACATATTTCACATATATATTTGATACAGTGACTTATTTTAGAGATAGAAAAATGACAAGATATCTTTCCTTCTCATTGATGCAATTATTTCCTTTGTTTCATAGGTTTTCTGTAGAAAGATGCTTTTTTATGAACAAAATAACAGTTAAAAAGGCAGTTTTTGTCATTATTAGCTGTGCTTTTATGGTTTCAATGTTACACAAGAAAGGTCCTCTCAGACACTGTACACATCAGATTTGGCTAAAAAAGCTCTCTATGGCTCCTCAGTAGATTTAATTGGATGGTTGGCAAGTCTTAACACCCATCAAAGTTTTTGATTCACTGCTTTTTCCTCTTTGATATTAATGATTGACATCCATTTCTGTACAACAGTTCAGGACATCTGGTTAAGCAGAGAAAGTGTGAAATACATTCACAGCTCATTCAAAATACAGCTCATTCAAAATGTACTGTATTTAAACTTTAAGATTGACACTTTGAAATTCCTATCTTACAACTGACATGTCAACAATTTCACTAAAACATAGAATGACTATTTAAAATATAAATATATGTAAAATGTAAAATATATATATATATATATATATATATATAATATATATATATTATATTTGTATATATATATATATATATATATATATATATATATATATATATATATATATATATATATATATAATATATATAATTTTATCTCCATCTTTTGTTTTACCTTTGTCGCGCCCGGGGGGGGGGGTCACCCTGTTTTAGAAATTTGGAATAGGGGGGTCACCCTGTTTTCAAAATTTGGAATAGGGGGGGTCAGCCACTTTTTGACGTCGGCAAAAAATAATCCACCGGCCCCCCCCCCAGGCCGAAGAAACTGACCAGTCACTTACATCAATGGCCAACTGAAACTCATGAAAAAAATTTGTCATTGTTGTTCTGGTAGCTAATACAATCTTGAAAAGCAACTTAAAAGACACAGACTGTCAATACGTCGCCATAATATTATGCTGATCTCAGCGGAACCATGCCGGAATATAAATTCGCTGACACACACACAGATTGAAAAGTGTCACTCTACATCTCATTCTCAGAGAAAAATGCATTGATCAACCCGATAATCTAGCTTTTGGTTCGCTATGTCCAGAGTAACCCACACGATTCTTAAAGTCAAACGTCGACAACGACGACATCAACAGTCCAAACTCAAGATTAGCGATCAGCGCGGCCGAGTGACTGAATTCAGAAATCACTTTGTGTAAAATTGTTTTAGTATAGCGCCCTCAAACATACTTATTTAGCCTCCCCATAGACTTTATACAGGCCACAAATTTTCTTTTACTCATAACTTGATAAATTCGCAAAGCACAACCACCAAAAACTAATCAGTTCTTGCAAATTTGAAGAACAAATTGTGTGCGAAATGTGATCGGAATCTGCCAAGCCGTTTTTGAGATATCGTGCTAACAGACAGACACACAGAAACGCCTAAACCATAACCTCGAGAGAGAGAAACACACAACCCACAATGCATAGTATTGGGTTTAGTCGACTTTATACTTACTCTAAGTAATCGCAAAACTACATTGCACTACTGTGATACAGCAAACTTTATGCAGTATTTGTAAAAGTAATAAAATTGTTAAAATAATATCGCTTAGTTTAAATAATGATACTAGTAGAAGGTTGTATAGGAAACATTACAATAGACGAAAATCGTAAAAAGTCTCGGACCTGTCACCATGAAATGAAATCGGAATTATTTCCGTATTTGCTAATCTTCTCTTATTCGATTTATCCTTTACATCTTGTTTGTTGTTTAGGTCGTCTTTCTATGTCGTTAGTTAAAGGGGCAGGTTATTTATCCACTTGATATCTCAGTAAATTTACAAACTATGCAGATTTTTTTCACGGAGAACAAAGTACTTACATTACATAAACAGGACAATGTCAACAACCACTAATAAAAGAACAAGGAATCGAAAACTGCCCCTTTAACCTAATTGTGTCACTCAGACTCTCTCTCTGTCTGTCTGTCTGTCTCTCTCTCTCTCTCTCTCTCTCTCTCTCTCTCCCTCTCTCTCTCTCTCTCTCTCTCTCTCTCTCTCTCTCTTCTCTCCTCTCTCTTTCTCCTCTTCCCCTATCCCATGAAAATGTTTTCAAAAGATCTGAAATGAAAAGCATTTTAATGGAATGTTAGGCACTGTTCAACATACGCTTGAATGCACTTATTAAGGCTTGCACATACCACGCGGACCGTTTGCAAGTGATTTCGATGACATTCGGTACGCCAAGTCAAGGACCTGTGAAGACGTGAAAAACAAGTCTGACAAAATGATTAGACTCTTTCAATATACCATACAACTACATCAACGTCATTCTTATTCTTAGCCTACTGACAATAAAACTTTATTGGAATGGACCAATTTACATCAATCGAAAATCGTTGGGATCCGTCTTTCGAGGTCCGTCGCTCGCGTTCCTGCTCTCCCCTTTTATTGGGGGAAGCGTAGAAAGCGCCCTCGAGCATCGGATCTTTCAGTCTAGCGTGCTTATTGCTTCACATTGGAAAGTGATTTCCGGTATTCATCTGGTTACAATTTACGTGGCATATCAATTTATGAAAGGTTACTGCGCATGACAATATCCCATTCTGCTCTTGTAAAACGCTGCATGGTCCGTGTGTATAGGTGCTGGTGAGGGGCGGCGCTCCGACTGTATATCGTCATCACGCCTTCTGGCAGCCGGAATGTGATCGATCGTGTTCAATAATACAATAAAAGGTACAAATTAATCATTTCGTGAATCGATAGACTTTTGTAGTCGGTAGAGGTTGCTTCTCAACTCCATCATCAGTTATCAGGACAGGAGGGGTTTAAGGCTGCCATCGACTCGGAGGCAACCCGCTAGTCGGCAGCCAGTTACTAAATTTTGATAGAATGGACACTCTTTGCACAATGATCTCCTCCTCGCCTTTAGCCTAAGGTCATTGGTGTGTTCACTGAACAATTTGAATGTTCATACTTTCTCTTAAAACACAGATATCGTCAAATATCACTATGTGTACAACGGTAGCTACGACAACTGGTTCATGCATGGTTCAGTCTTAGAATATCTCTCTTCGTGACTATACAGTGGGAAGCCACTCTATTTAGAGCATTTTAATCGACGCACAATAATTATAGTTTAGAGTTTCATGCAGTGTGATTCTTTGTAGAGCAATACCTCAGCATGTCACTTGAGAACCTAGCAATAGTATTTACTCAGGAACATTTCAAGGTTGAGTGTCCTTGGTAAATTGGAAAGGTACAAATTTCACTGTTTGCTGTCGTTGGCGAAATGATCGCTGTCTGAGAGAGTGTCTACAAATGTAGACATTATATGGTACATTCGCGTTTTTTATCATGGATTTTACGCTTTTCAGCTGGAACATTTGAATTGTTGTTCTTTTTTGATGGATAGACACGTTGTCAAGAAAAGCACATACATGGATTAATAATTGATGCAATCTGTAATTAGAAATATGATCGATTTTATTTCCGACAGAAAAAAAAAATGTCATGCGAGCTTGTCCGGTGAAATTTATTTTCTCAGTACGTTCCGTGGCACTGTTTCCTTGTTATGTCTAATATTGCAGCGTATTATATAAATTCCGAAAGGGTAAAATGAAGTTCAGATATCAGCTAAATTTGTGTACTTTTCTCTGAATTAGCCATTGAATTTTGCACGGTGATTCTCGAATCTTTATCTTGACTTAAAAATAATTTAACTTTGTATCCTCAGGCAAGGGGCCAGTGTGGGCAAAAGTCGAAAATGTAAACTTCGAAGCGTTTATTTGTATACGTTCTATTGTGAATAATTCAATGTCTCTCGTCAAGATTTGTATTCCGTCTGAGGCCCTCTTGAGATCTAGCCAAGCGAAAGACGCCTATAATTGGAAACGTAGAAAGTACCTTATTACGGTTTACAACAGCCTTAGTCAGCCGATCACATATGATTATTTTTACTTTGATCTACATGATCGCGACTCCCATGGGACTTGTAAATTAGATGACGTCGCGGAACGTGTCACTACCGTATATATAACGGTATTTTTTGTTCTGACAATACCGACTATGACTATAAGAGTATTTTAAACGCCAGCGTTGTCCTTATGACAAACAGAACTGACGCAGGCGAGTTCCTGTTTATCAATCGGTAAATGTTTGAGAACTCTTTCAGATCATTTTTGACGTCACGACGCTGGATGTCCTTTTATCACTTTTGCCATCAAGTACGACCGCTCGTTGTCGTTACATTCATTGAGCGCCTTTGCATTGTCTTCCATCTTTTATTGATCGTTTGTTATCGTTTGTTTGTTTGATGATCTTATTAATGCATGGTCTGCACCTAATAAAATGGCTTTTCTTTATCTTGCTTCCCAAAGGGGAGTTATTGTGATCAGCAGGTGCAGGTGTTCATATGGTTATTGGAAAGGTTTAGCTTTGATACCTTCCTTGTTTAGGCAAATAAACACAATTTGTCTCAATTTTTAATATGTTTGACTCAACTATGCATTTCCAAATGCCATCTGGCCGTCGATCAGACTGGCCCCTGCAGCACATAAACTAATTTATGTTTACAAAGATGTATATTGTAGCAATGAACAAAAAAATTGAATAAAGTTATTGCCATATGACCCAAAAGTACAAAACACCTTTAATTCACACCCTTGCTTACTCTCACATGATAAAGAACATATCGTCAAACGTCACTGTGTGCACAACGGTAGCTATGACAACTGGTTCATGCACGGTTCATCAATTCCTAGTCTTCGAATAGTGATGATGGAGTGACAAGCCGCTCAAATGAGAACAATGCAATCGACGCACGATAATTAAAGTTTAGATATATATGCAGCCTAATGCTTTACAAAGGAATCACCTCTCACTTACGAACCTAGCAATATTTTTATACAAGAACATTTTAAGGATGAGTAACCTTAGTAAATTTGAAAGGCATAATTTCCAATGTTATTTGTCGTTGGCGAAATGATCGCTGTCTGAGAGAATGTCTTCATCTGTAGACATTGTATGACACATTCGCGTATTGTATCATGGATTTTACTCTATTCAGCTGGTAGGTTTGAATTTTTGTTCTTTTTTTCATCCAAAACCCAACGACATTTACGACGCTTAATGCATAGATACCGTTGTACACTTTGTCAAGAAAAGCAAATACATGGATTAATAATTGATGCAATCTGTAATTAGAAATATGGTCGATTTCGTTTCCGACAAAAACAAAAATGTCTGATGATTAAATTGAGAGAAGGCGTTCAAAATGAGGAAAATGTTTTTCCAGTACGTTCCGTGGCACTGTTGCTAGGTTACGCCAAACACTGCTGCGTATGTGACGCCTGTTCACTTCTCCAAATTGTATCAAAATATTCCGAAAGGTTACAGGTAAGGACAAAGAAACTTAAATAAGCTAGAAACGAGAAAACAAAAACTATTAAAGTTGATTGAATTAATCTTACAAAGTAGAAAAGCACAAAAAGGTGCTTTGTAGATTTCGTTCTTCATTGCAATTTTTGAACCTCAGTCTCTAAATATGATGTACAAGTGGCAATCTATTGGGATCGTCCCACTTCTTTCTATCTATCTGTCTGTCTGTCTGCCTGTCTGTCTGTCTGTCTCTCTGTCTGTCTGTTTGTCTGTCTGTCTGTCTGTCTGTCTGTCTGTCTGTCTGTCTGTCTGTCTGCCTGCCTGCCTGCCTGTCTGTCTGTTTGTCTGTCTGTCTGTCTGTCTGTCTGTCTGTCTGTCTGTCTGTCTGCCTGTCTGCCTGCCTGCTTGCCTGTCTGTCTGTTTGTCTGTCTGCTTGCCTGCCTGCCTGTCTGTCTGTCTGTCTGTCTGTCTGTCTGCAATTGGATTATTTCGCTGTCCGCATTTTCATGCAATTACACATTAGATCACTAACAAAACTGATTCCCACTGTGTTATTAAGAGTTTTGTTTTTTAACAAAATTGGCTTTGTTTGATTAACCATTTTAGGTTGCAGTCGATTAAATATAGCGGTACGCTAAGCATGTTTATTAAAGCGGATAACTGAAGAACGAAAATTAGAGTATTGTGTTTGTTCCATAGTTTTATGTACTGCTGTAACTAAAATTGCTTAGCAGTGAAATTAATCTATATAAAAATGTAATACATAACACGTGATGACTAACTCGCGACAATTCTGATACAGTTCTCTTGACACGGATGACCCCAAACACTTACAAAATGTTCAAACACGAATACGCAAATATTAAATAAGACATAAATAAGTTTCGAGGGAACATATCATCGATTTTTTTAAGCGAAGATAGATTTACAAAATGTAAAATTCTGATTACTTCATTGAGCAGTTTCTTTGCAACAAGGACATTTCGATCAATTTCATTGTTAGATACGCAACAGAACACATGCCTAGAAAAAGGGGGCGTGTCTTATTAATGATTGGCTATTCTGACCTAATAGTTTTTACGTTTATGTTAAGCTTAAGCTTACTGTTTTTCGAAAACGCGGCCGAAAAACCTATTGTCTGTGGATAAACATATCTTGTCTTGAAATTTAAAAAAAATACTGACAGGTATCATCGGGCAATAAACTATAGTAATAACTGGGAGAGACAATTCGACCCCAGAACGCCACAGGTATAATTAACGAACACTTCAACTGGATAATCTGGAAGGCAACCAAACTAAGACTCCTTTAATGTATTCATAAAATAGCAGCCTATAGAAATTCATCGATCTTTATCTACTCGTCTTCGACCAATGACAGAATGCCAGAGCAGCATCGGTTTCCATGCACTGTGTATAAAGCACGACATAATGCAATGTTTGTAACATTAGCTTGTAGGGCCAGGCCGACGGAAGTTACTCTCAACTTGAAGAACACCCTCACAGTTATTTGCAGGTGAGCATTTTACAAAATATTTGTTGATATAATTTTGATTTGACACGTGCACTATCCTTTGTTTCTTTGAAAACCCCATCTCTGAACTGTAAAACTATATGAGACTGTAGGTAACTCGTGGTTATTTTTAGCTAATCCTGTGATACAGGCTTTGCTATCTTTTTCATTCGGCATAAATGTTATAGGAGTGAACAATACGTCACTGCAGAGAGAAAATCGCTATCGGGTAGAATGCGCTTCCAGGACAGACTCTCAAAACTTATATAATTCTCTGCTGGCCTACCTCTTGATGGTGCTCATTTTAAGATCTTGGAGTAAGAAAATGAAAATATAATTTTTCCTCCAAGGACTTTAGAAAGGGATTGTTTTAAATTTCGACGTGTGCTGTCACAGTCTATGGTTTTTGATTACAGGTCTTTTTGTTAAACTTTAAGAAAAGAGAGTACAGCCATCATGAAAGTAATCGTAGCATCAATACTTCTCTGTTTGGCATCCTATGCTGAAGGGGGTAAGTGGTACAGTTTTAATGAGGTTATTACGAAAATACCGCTAATGATACACGAGGACACTAGCTCATCATCAAGGACGATGCATTCGTAGCGGTCCAGCGTTCGGCGCCGATCCACTGCACTATCAATCTCCATGGTAGCATTGGAATTGGTATGACTGTGGCACAAAACTACTCTCGTGCGGTCTCGATCAGCGGTCTGGTCTGGAGTATAAGCCAATACGAAACTCATACACATTGGCGACAAAACTAATGCAAAGTTACCCAAAATTTGCTAAGATTGAGTATTTTGCAGTACTGTGATAAATATGACTGATATTTATGAAGTTTTCGCATCAGACAATTTTAGCGGGTGAGTGGCGTGGGCTGCGCTCTGTTGTTTGTTTAAATCGACGAGCACATCGAAGATCGACGCAAAAAAGTTCCGACTCACCGAAATTGATGACATTGACGGGAGTAGTTGTGACACCGAACGACCTGCGGATAAATAACGTTTCGTCAAGAGATGATAAACGTGATTTGTGCATGATTAGTATATGTTTTGTTCAGTTTTTCTCCCTAATATCAGACATGGTCAGACAAACAATCATATTGACAGCTTTTAATATTAGTTCGTTTTTTGCTTTGTTTTGTCAGCCATAACGATTGCCGATGATAGTTTCTCAGTAACCGATCCAGCTGCTCCGATAACAATTAGTAAAAACAGTCCTACAACAATTACTTTCGACGTTGGTTTGGTAAACGATGACGCTGAAAATCAAGTTCAACTATCCTCGGTTAAATTGCATTTATCGGACAACGCAGACTTGAATGCAGAAGGAGCTAAGGTGTCGGAGGCGGAACTGCTGACAGCGGTATGACGACCGGTATGACTGCCAGTGTACAGGTGTTAAACGCGGACAACTGTGCAGACTACATCACGTTGTGCATCAAAGTGATGCCAGACGATGCTGTTCAATGCGTTGACATAACCACAAACTGTGATAGTGAGTATATAAGTTGTTCTAATTTGAATGAATTCAATTTCGTGTGCCTATTGTTTTACTTAAATCCGTCGCTTCTTTATTATTTTTATATTCAATATTTTTGTTCGAAATATTGAATATTAAAAAAGACAAAATGTATATGAAAGAAAACGCTAAAATGACCCAAAAGTGGGTGTAAAATGCCGACTGCAGCAGAGACTAATTGGGACACGCAGTAAACGAATGGGTCCCATACGACATTTAAGCGCAGTTCACTTTATCCCTTTAATGTATAAAAATTCCCGGCCTGCATAGTTCCAGTAGGTGAACAATAACTATTATGGTAGTAATTCATTTTTTGCAGGTGTCACTTCAGCAGAGCCTAGTGCCACGAATGCTGCGGAACCGGACACAACAACAAAAGGTAGAATTACGTGCTTCCATATTCAGTCTTGTCTTATTTTTACCATTATTTAAACTGTAAGTCTCAGCCCGAAATTCTGTCAGGTCACCATTCTGTCTGCCTTTTTTTCGTATTTAGCCAGTTCTTAGCGAGTCTATACCATTCGAAACCTGGGGATGGGGAGGAAAGAGGGATCACTAACTAGCTGGATGATACATGACAACTTTTCCCCACACAGACTTAGACGTTGTGGCTGTGACCAATCTGGCTTGAAATTGGTCATAGCCACCGTCTATTAAAATTCATGAGTTTACTTTTCTTGTTTACGTACATACTTATATCAGATGGAAATATGAGGATTTGCGATTACATCAGGTTGACAACCCCCACACAAGAGCAATGAATGTAAAAAGTGTGAAAGAGGCTCCCACCTAACTATCCAAAATGTTTTTGTGTCGAGTTTGTGTTTGATTCGTTTCAAAAATGTGTTCCTACATTCTTATCCGATTGTTTGTGTTAACAAAAATGTTTGTTTCGCCTCGGATATTTGTAGGGAAGTTTGGATCAGTGTGTACGGTAATGTTTTGTTTGTGTGGGGAAAGCTTATGGCGAGACGCAGCCGGACCTATTGTGTTACAGAGTTGATAGAGTGGCCCTTTGACGCTTGCGTTTCGAAACCCGAGTGTGGTTTCTCATCAGTCGCAGTGTAGATTCTTTCCTTAGTTTGTGTTTGTGAAAAATTATTTTAATGCATTTTAGTGGTCTTGTTCTTCGAGTAGCGAGGCAAGTATATTAATGTTTGGGTCTCGTTGTGAGTCCGTTTGGTGGTTCAGTTTGTTTGTTCTATGTTTCTTTACTTCAGTAAATTTTGTTTTGAATAGTGTGTCTTTTAGAATTTTGCCGAGGTTTGTGAATTTTTAGGCAATAAGTACCACTGCGGGTTACGGATTTTATGTTTTCTGGATCAAGATACTTACAAGCTTAAGTATCATGATCGATGTGTTTGTTCTAGTACATTTTGTTTAATAGTTCGTGTACTTTGTTTGCTGTTTGTTCTGTGTCGTCACTGGCTAGTTGTGTATAATACTTAGTGTTGCGTAATTGCCTTTCGCATTCGTGTACGTAATCTTTTGTGTTGACAAAGACAAAACCCGACCCTTGTCGAAGGGTTTTTATGGTAATTTGTCTACTGTTTGCAAGCTGGTTTATCGCGATTCTTTGGGCACGCGACATGTTTTGTTTCCTTGTTTGAAAGGGTATCTCTAGAAGTGCGAGTTTAGCAGCTTCAGATAGCTTTCAGGTTTTTGTATTTTTTGCTGTTCGTGGAGTCCAATTTGACTTTTCTTTGAATTGGTGTTGTTGCGATTGTTCGTGTCTCATGATGTCTCCGGTGTTTGGCTTAATTGCTAATGAAACTTTTAATGTTAATTGTTTTCCAAGTCAACTATCCAAGCATTTTAAGAGGGGTGATCAAAAAGGCCAGAACAGCCAATTTTGACCAACCGGGTTCAAGAACCCGGGAAAGGTGTTTAAAGTGTGCGATAGATGTGTTTACGACATAAACATTACGAACAGTAGGATTAAAATAGGTATGAATAATCCAAACTGCCCAGTTTCTGTGTGGGGAAAAGTTGAATGTAAACAATAACAGGGGATGATAAAAAAAATAAAAATCGGATTTGTTAAATATTTGTCTTTGTTACAATTAGACCAACATCATTGCATGACGTGTATTTTAGTCACACATTTTCAATCGTTTCAGCACCAGGAGGGGCAGACCCTCCCCTTTTATCGACAAGACATATTCACTATTACATCTGCCTACTCATTTAACTCACATATAATTTAACTCAAATATCTTATAATGCAGTGATTCAAAACACTGCATCTGGCTTCAAAACTATCTTTGTATTTGTTGCAGTAATATAATCCCCGGAAATGGGAAATTCCAGTACTTGTCAATACTTAAACATATCGCCCTTTATGGGATGTCAACGTTATTCAGGGTTTAAGATGGGCTATTTCAAACATCAGCCTTAATTTATTTGAAGTCAAACATGTCCTGTCAACCAATTTCACGTTTCCCCCCCCCCCAAAATCATTTTTTCAAATAATAACTGATCTCCTACATACTGACCTGCCTCCTCTGTTGAGTTTGTCTCTGCATCAGTTTCGTCTTGCGCCTTTCATGTTTTTCAAAATATTTTCGTCTTCTTTGCTTGCTCCATTGAACTGTTAGTGTCTGTCATCATATCACTCTTTCTGAAAAGAGCGGAAACATTAATAAATGTGAATTGTTTTCTTATAATTCTATATCTCAGACTGAACGCTATCTTTCTGTCTGTCTGTCTGCGACTGTCAGTATGTCAGTCTGCCTGGCTGTCTGTTTTGTCTGTTTTTCTGTCTGTTTCTTTTTCCATTTGTCTTTGTCTGTCTGTGTGTCTGTGTGTCTGTCTGTTTGTCTGTCTGTCTGTCTCTCTCTCTCTCTCTCTCTCTCTCTCTCTCTCTCTCTCTCTCTCTCTCTCTCTCT
Source organism: Ptychodera flava (assembly GCF_041260155.1). NCBI lineage: Eukaryota > Metazoa > Hemichordata > Enteropneusta > Ptychoderidae > Ptychodera > Ptychodera flava. The sequence goes on along the minus strand of NW_027248277.1, from coordinate 11,625,933 downwards.
CTCTCTCTCTCTCTCTCTCTCTCATTGTAAACATTGAAATATCTTACTTTCATTTCTATCCTTCCTTCCCAAGGTGACGATAGTGCAGGATCTGTACATTACAGCGTATCTCTGATTTTGTTTCTCCTCGTGACAACTCTGCTGTTTCGCCAGATTTAGATACCAGGTAATTTAATCAGTATGCTTTCATTTTATTCTGACACAACAGACGAATTTGTGTGACAAAACTAGCAACAGTTACACAATCATGGACATCGAATTCGAAACCAAATACACAGAATTACCGAATTGTCGGTTTGATGGGCGGTGAAGCATTTGTTTGGTTTTGTATCTTAGTTACCTTTTCGGGACAGGTAGTATTTAAGAAATGCAGGTATTTAATTAATTGATTCTCTTAATGCATATAGATGGAATGTTGATTGATTGTTTCATTTATGTGTTGTCTAGGTGAAGCTGAATATCCGAATCAGACTGGTTGAACCTAAGCTGAATCAAGACATCATGATACTTCCGCTTTGGAGTTACAATTATTCTTTTCGATCAAAGACGTTGTCTTTCACATCTGTAAACTTTTAAGTTACTTGGTGATATATATATATATATATATATATATATATAGTATATATTATAATATATATATATATATATATATATATATATGTATGTATATATATATATATATATAGATAGATAGATATATATAGATATATACTATACAACAAAGGACAATATTTCTGGCCGTCTACTTTACTTAGTGAGGGTTTATGACAGTGCTATGGATGACTTCAAACGTGATTTCAACAGCGCCTTCAACCGCTAGTCTCGTTTGTAGAATGACTCCGTACTCGAGATTCACACTGAGAAGAACAACATTCCAATATGACAAAATTAGAGCTAGCTGTTAACTAATATAAATTACTATACGAGTATTTTTAGCCATCATTCATGACGTTCGTTGTTTGGTTTTTGGCTTACTCGATATGTGGACGAGTCATATGTTAAAGAACAGGACAATACATAGTTCACTAAATATGTACTTTAGTTGTATCAGGAAATCACCCTGTGCTTAGGACAGTACACTTGTTACAAGTCTTTACCGCAGCCGTGATTATTTATAGTTACAGAATCGAAAATTAAATGTCTGTTGACTTATTCAAATCTGGAAGACGTCTGGTCAACTTCTTATCATCTTGTCATGTGTAGAATTGCATCGAAAGTATAAAAACTTGTGACAATGAAAAAATACATTGTTGCGTTGATGTTAAAGTTCTGTATGGGTTGTCAGTTTGAAACGAGTTCAACATGAAATATGTAGTGTTCAATGTAAATTGAAACAAGTCATCGTCGATGACACAGTCCCCACTCGTTTAATGGGTACTTTGATTACTAGTCCTTGGAGAGTATAGAGTCCTGTTCATTAATTGGGTCTGCGATTAAAGATGAGTCCATGGTGATGAAAATGTTAAAACAATGTAGGCTGCCACCCTAATTACAAAAGGTCATCAAATGAGTCAGGCCCTTGAAGAGGATACAGTCCTGTTCATTAATTGGGTCTGTGATTAAAGATGAGTTCCATGGTGGTGAAAATGTTAAAACAATGTCAACTAATGATAAATCGACTTGATGTTGCCAAACATTTTGCATTCTATTATGACACAGACAGATTATCACATGTACCACATTTCATACACAACACCGTAAAGTGTCAATGATTGTATCACAGCACTGTGAGATCAATGTCTGTACAAATTTCATCAAATTTGATGAAGTGTTTTTTGACATATCAGTCCAATTAGGAAAGTTCAGTAAATATGTAAATTAATAATTAATTAACATGCCTATGCATAGAGTCTTTGTTCAATGTTAAAACAATGTGAGCTCAAAATCTGTACCAAGTTTCATGAAATTAGATGATCTATTTCTCGACATATCAGCCTAATTACAAAATTTCATTAAATATGCAAATCAGCGGTTATTGACATGATACTTCTACATATCTTTGCATTCCATAACACTACTGGTAGATCAACATCTGTATCATGTTTCATCAATTTGATAAAGCAGTTCTAGACATATTATACTAATTACGAAAGTTCATCAAGTATGCAAATTGGCAATGAGTTTACATGATACTGCCTAATGTCCTCTCACAGTATTACAGTACTGAAAGATCAAAGTCTGTATCATGTTTCACATAATTCGATGTAGTATTTCTGGACATAGCCCACTAATTAGGAAACTTGTTAAATATGCATATGCAAATTAGCAATTAATTTGAATAACACTGATAAATGTCTTATTATTTCAATGTTAAAGCAATGTGAGCTCAACATCTGTACCAAGTTTCATGAAATTTGATGCACAATTTCTTGACATATCAGCCTAATTACGAAAATTCATTAAATATGCAAATCAGCAGTTAATTGACATGATACTACTACATATCAATGCATGCCATTACACCATCAAAGATCAACTCAGTGCCACGTTTCATCAAATTTGATCAACATTTCTAGAGCATATCACACTAATTACAAAAAATGGTCAAATATGCAAATCAGCAATTAATTGACATGATACTTCTTAATGTCTCCACTAAATATTACAGTACTGAGAGATCAACATTTGCACCATGTTTCATCAAATTTGACGTGGTGGTTCTGGAGATAGCCCACTAATTTGGAAAATTCATAAAATATGCAAATTAGCAATTAATTCCCATGATATTGCTAAGTGTCATTGTACACTAATATGAGACAGTGTGCCAAAGATCTGTACCAAGTTTCATCAAATTTGCTGCAGTATTTCTGGACATATCACCCTAATTACAAAAAATCATCAAATATGCAAATTAGCAATTAACTGATGCAATACTGACATATCTCATTGTGTGCTATCAGAGATCTGTGCAACAAACATCTTTACAAAATTTAATGAAATTTAGTGCAGTTGCTCTACAAATAGAACTCTTTTTCAAAAAGTCATTGGCAATGACACAGTCCCCACTTTTAAATAAAATAGCTGTCACACGGCTATTTTGGATTGGATCACAAAGCAAATCGATGTGCATATGTATGACATAAGGAATAATCCTTGTACGAAGTTTGAATAGAATCACTCCAGGCATCTTTAAGATATTTGCGTGAACGGACAGACGCACGAAAGCACAGACGCACGCATGGACGCACGGACATGACCAAACCTATAAGTTTCCTCAGACGGTGTCCGTGGGGACGAAAAACTCAGATACTAGGATCTAGCAGGAGGATATTAAAGGACAATACTGAATTGTCGGATTTCAGTGATTTGCTGTGCATATCAGTTTTATTCTGAGAGCATGTTGAAATATTCTGAATATGTTGTGCAAACACCGATTGTATATGTGATTCCCTGTGTTATTGTTGAGAAATATAGTGTTGAATTCAATAACCATCGCTAAGACAAGATATTCCTGTTTAGCTTAAAAGCGGAAAAGATTATTTTGCATTGTCTGCGACCCGGCCAAAAAGTCCGAGGGACCGCGGTTACTTTATGCCTAAAAAATGTAAAAAATTCGCTCGCCGCTCCTGAATCTTGTCCAAAAACTCGGATGAACAAGATTTTTTTTCTCTGGCCTGAATAACGTATGAGTGATCTTGTTAGAATTCGGTACAAGTTGCAAGACGGCTTGTGCTCGAGACACAAAAATTAGCCCGAGACACAGCAGGAAGAGACAACGATTTGTCATCCTTGGCAAGATTCTCATTCGCTGAAACGTAATCAGATTTGAGGGAATTTCAGAAAAACAATCATTTAAAATATATCAATGCATAGGGATGTAAACGACGATTTGATCTTTAGTTTTGGACAATGTAAGGAATAGAACACATAAAATTAGATCTCACAGTCACAGGTATGGATACGAAAAAAATAATTTTATAATTTAATATAGATAAAATAAATAATCGACAATCTTTGGGTACAGGTTAGTCTTACAAGTGTATATAATGAATATAGAAAAAATACTTACATATGATACTGCAAAGTTTACAAAATTATAGGAAAGAAAGCTGTCTTCAATGCCAGTCGGTCACGACTTTCAGAAAGTGAGATCTAAGTGAACACGTTTTCATTTATTGTTGATACTTTGCGAGGCTCAAGATTTCATCGCTTGTCATTGGTCCGTTTTGAAGTTGTTACTGTTGGAAGTAGCCAATATAAAAGACACCGATTTGCCATTGGTGATCACGTGAGCTACCACAGAGAGGTCAAGTGTCCGTCAAGTAAGGTTGCAATGGCTGCTGTGATAGTACAGAATCTCTGTTACTGATGGGATGACTTTGGTTTAAACAAACCACATCCCCTCCATCGAGAAAATGTAGACAAACATGCGTCTGGTGTCGACCAATTTGTTACGTTGCTATCGATTTCTTCTGTTTCTGTCCGCCTGTCAAAAACAAAATTCGAGTGCTCAATAACACCGTCCAAGTGATTTCGGCTACCAGCGTTATCTTTATTAAGCGGCGCGTTGTGGTACGCCTTCACCACTGTCATAAGATGGCGTAAAACTTAATAACACATTGGTGCACTTTAATATCACAGTACCTTTAAGACATTTATGCCTTTAACAGACTATCAACCCTTGTTGGAGTTTTCATCTGAAATACACACTTAAAGCTTCATACTGTTATTTATTCACTGAGAAAGCATGTTTGAATCAAGTCAATTTTTGAAGGTAAATTCATAAAACCAGGTGTCTGTCTGTTGATCTCACCAATGTCCTATTTTGCTTTTGTTACCGTGGATGTTTTTACACTCAGTTTGTTAGAGTACAATGTGTTTTACGGTTTTGGAATGGTGAACCACCCTGAAAGAGCAAATTTGAACACACAAACAGTGAAAAATTCGCAAACCTGCGTGAAATATCCAAGAAAGCCACGAAATGCCACGGACACACAAATATATCAATGCAGAGGTCCTTCGCTTGTGGTCATTTGAGATTATGCCTTCGTTTTTAAACGTCTCACTTTCAACGACAGACATTAAGATGCGACTTTGTCAAAGCAATGTCGCGTGTTCAAAATTTTCACCGGTCAAATCAGGTTGTTTTTACATGTTGATGAACAGAGAACAGTCTATAGAAATCATAGACCATAGTATAAGTCATAATGAAATGTGTGTCCTTATTGTTCTTCGACAGGGTGGGAGCGCTCAGAAGTACGCCACTTGATTTGAGTTCGTCGACGAAGATTCCTTCGTCTTTCAGAATGCTTCAGGTGACACAGTTTACATAATAACAATAACACGTGCTAACCAAAGAGTTTAGACACGGTCATTGCCCTGTTGGTTGGAATAGCGACGTCTTTTTCTCGGGTGAACTTTAAAAAACTTAAGTAAAGGATTCCTTTTGATGTTTCACGACTTTCCAATGGGCACAAGCTTGCTTTAGAGTGTTTCAACATTCCCTTATATTATAAAGAGAATTGAGGTCTTTTTTTGCCAAAGGAAAAAGAGACACCTTTGCAATAGGGCATAGACATGTGACCTTTCTATCAGATTTGTTACCTTAATATCCTAGCACAATATCAAGAAACTTCAACTTAGTTTTACATTTACAAAGAATAGGTGGTCAGATGTATGTTCCCAACATGAGGTGCAGTAGTACTGATGTCCACCCATGGCTTTTTGCTGTTGTACTTGTCACCTCAGATCATATTGACGTGTTACCCTCGATTGCGTCTACACGTAAAGATGTGAAAGGGTATACCGGTGCTTATGGAGTTGAGGTGCAAATAGAAATTAACACTTGCGGGTACAGTCTCTGTATCGAGATAAAAGTGTTTCGGACTGCACATTTTACATAAAAAAATCATAATATCGACTTGAATGGAATATACTCCGCCTGAAGTTAATCTCTTGTAACCCTTATACATGCCTTCCATCTGAACTCAAGTTCAAGTATATACTTACTAATAAGTAACAAGACTGGTGGAAATGCGTGATAGGATCTATGAAAGAAAAAATACAAACGTTCACAGAAGAATCATCGTGCGTCTCTGTATACAGCAATATGACGGTAAAATACCTTAATATAGAGTATACAGTAAACATTCCGAGCTTCATTGACATTCTGTTGCCGCTCAGTGATATAAAACACAACACTGCCTGGTTCACATTGAAAGAGTATTAACCTTTTAACCAATTTGCATAATACATCGCAATGCGTTTCTACGAACTATATTACTGCCACTTTTGATCGCACTGCTCATGGCGTTTTTGGAGAGGTCAGACAAAGGGCAACCAGTGTCATTCGGTCATTTCTTTGTTCATTTTGTGAGGCTGACACTGCAATGACATACACTAACTTTCCGAGAGAGAGAGAGAGAGAGAGAGAGAGAGAGAGAGAGAGAGAGAGAGAGAGAGAGAGAGAGAGAGAGAGAGAGAGAGAGAGAGAGAGAGAGAGAGAGAGGGGGGGGAGAGGAAGAGAGAGAGAGAGAGAGAGAGAGAGAGAGAGAGAGAGAGAGAGAGAGAGAGAGAGAGAGAGAGAGAGAGAGGGGGAAGGAAAGGAGAGAGAGAGAGAGAGAGAGAGAGAGAGAGAGAGAGAGAGAGAGAGAGAGAGAGAGAGAGAGAGAGAGAGGGGAAGCGATAACAAAATATGAGAGAGATAGACAGACAGATAGACAGACAGAGACAGAGAAAGATACAGAGACAAGGACTGAGAGAGACAAAGAGGCAAGAGACAGAGACAGAGAGAGACAGAGGAAGGAGGGGTGGTGAGAGAGTACTACACAGCAAAAAAAAAATCACATTTTCCCCTGTGACAGGCCATGTACAATACCTGACACAACCCTGTGGTACACGTCTGTGTCAGCAAATAAGTCATATTGCTGTGATAGGGGCTCATGTGAGGTCTGTGCCCAGTGCTGTAATAACACGGCTATATTCAGTACTGTAGATACAGTGATGTGACAGGCCCTGAAATTTCTGCCTGTCCCATCACAGTATTTACAGGACTTACAAAGCAATGTGAATACAGACATGTAACAGAGTCAGTATTTTCTAATTTGCAGACAATCATGCCTGTGTTCATTTCTGTCATGAAGATTTCCCTATTTTATTGAAAATACACACCCCTGAAATCCGACAAATTGTCAGACCCTGCAACAGGCCGTGTAAATTTTACAATGGCACACCACAGTGGTCACAGCACTGGATATACTCAGAAATTACATCACTGTATACATTCCTTTAATACCAGGCCTGATACAGAACTGTTCACACACCCCTGATATTTGACCAATTTCACAGGTCCTGTAACAGAGGTTAGTTCTTATGGACTGTTACATAGAGGTACTGATCAGACCCTTCAGCTGTTACAGGCATGTACTGACATCTGTCTGCAGTTTTCTTGCTGTGTATAAGAGTTATCATGCAAACTCTTCTGGTATATATGTAATCTGTGATCTAGGATTTGTTTTATCTGGTATTGTTTCGTCACAGAGGGAAGCGCAGGGCAGCCAATTAAAATTATTCCTATCTTTCCTTGACTTTTGTTCTCTTGAAACCCCTACAAAGTTATATATTTGATAATTTACTGAAACATCAATTTTACTGACATGTTTTATCCTGATCACCTTCCTCTCACCTTTCTATGTCAGTCATTTTAGGCTTGTTATAGTCTTCCTCTGATAATCTGTCAGCCAGCTTGCAAGTCATTGAATCGGTCTGCCAGTGGCTGTAAAACTGTCGAACCGAGAAGTAGTCCTGTATGACACTCGTGTTCTGAACGGAAATATCAGTGAAAATGCCACTCCTGCGTGAACGAGGATGGAACAAAATAGCTGGGGTAAATAACTTTTCTAAGCATGTATCCTTGATCTTTCAGGAGAGACAATTTTGGGCGCAGTCAAAAATTTGAATAATCACTCATGTCTTCAAGAGGGCGCACGTGACCGGATGGTTGCAGCGTGCATTTTGATTGGCGTATACGGCTTTGGTGTTACCGTATTACACACGTCATCTCTGGACGATTTTAAAATCAGGTAATGAGACATGACGGTTGTGTGCTGTTGTGTGACTGTTCGGTAGAATGAATCTTTATGCTAGTTGATACACGGCTAGTATAAATTGAAGCGATACTAAACACAATACGTGTTAAGCTTCCTGGATATTATTTTAACAAATCCTCCCTGATTATGGGATCGTCATAGACAACTGCAGCCTAGAGGAATGAAAGGATTTCTGCAGACAAAAATCGACCTCATTAATAGGTGAGTTAAATTTTACATTGTGTATGATACTGACCGGTTTTACAGCCTGGTGATGGCAGATCAATGACGTTTTATTCCATTGTGTTGTATCAAGTGACTATTGACCGTGACCTTTCAATTACCCTCTGGTTAACTGTATGTGAAATCACATTTTAGGATCTCGGTGAAATAACTGATGAAACCATCCGTCTAGACTATTTAACTTTTTATGATTGTCAGTCAGACACGAGTGTCCAAATAATACCACGTGTTAAGTGTTTTTACCGGTACAGTTAGGGTTTTCTTGTTGACGAACTGTTGCATGGCACGAGCAGGGAGCGCTCAGAGTGACAAGGCTCGCTATGAGTGTATCGAAGAAGATTCTTTCATTTTTACCCAGAAGGCTTCACGCTACGAAATATGCATGACGGCCATAAGGCATTTTAAGTCAAGAGATCAGGCATAATTAACGCGCCGTTGGTCAGAATAGCAATTTTATTATCCAGCTCATGTCTCTTTGTAATTTAGCACAACAAACGCAAACCCAGCATGGTACAAATGTTAGCAGGGAACTGACCTTACATTTCAAGCAGAGGGTAACTTGGCATATCAGAGGCTGGCCAATATTGGCATTTAGTTCAGCACTAAGAGATCACATGTTGTCAGTGACGTCAATGTTATGGCGTTTTGATTACTACCAACCCAGCTGTGATAGGAGACGTATATAAATTTGTCATTCGACTCAGCATATGTAAAACTAGCACTAACGTTACATCTGTCGTTGCACTACCACTTCCACTTCATATCACATCGAGATGAATTCAAATTAGAAAAGCTGGGCCCCAAATTCATTTTACCTAAATTATGAAATATGTCGAACTAAAATAATGCACTACTTTCCAGTGGGCACAAAATCTTATGATGTACATTAAATCACATCTCGACCTTAAGCTGGTTGAGGCAGTTCAAACTCTTGACGATGGTGGCGCTCTGAGTACGAGCAACTGAACTAATGTAACAGGCGCAGTTTAGACACCTTTTTCTCAAAAAAAATTCTCTAAATTTGCAAAATTTTACAGCGCGCGTGACAGTGCGTAGGGTATAATATTGCACCGCTCACTGACAAAAACACTATACAGCACAGCGCAGCAAATCACACTGTTCAGTGAGTACTTCATTTTTGTAACAAGTTCTGGGGTCTAGTAGACGTTTGCGTGCGGAATTTTCGTAAATTTCGGTTGACCGTTTTATAGGTTCTAGATAAATAACAGACTCGACCGTGCCATTAATGTTTGTAGTTGGCCCTTGCGACAGGAAAGCCAAACTTAACGGGCTCGCCAAGCCACGCTGGTTAATTTTTTGCTTTCGCCCTTGCCCATAGATATAAGTCAATGGTCAGGGTGTCGTCCATTATTTCTATAATCATAGACAAGTGTGAGAACTGTCAATGGCATACTCTATAAATTGTTTTCGCTGGTACGTGTGCATTCCTATTTCAGAAGCCATTTTTATTAGGTAAATTCCAACCTGCACGTGCACCCCGGCGCATATTCAAAGCGGAACATGGTCTACAGGAAAAAATGACCTTTTACAAACGCAGCTGAGCATGACACTAGATAATTTGCATATCCAGTGACCAGTACCTGCGTTCTGTGGGTGGTTTCAGCGTACATGTTCAAGCAATTAGGTGAATCTAAGCTGTTATGCTGAAAAATGACTTCTGTTGACGTTGTTTGATATATCAGAGTTGGAAAAATCAAACATGTTCTTCGGATCTATGTATAGTAATACGTTGATCTTATTGTTCGGATGACGAACACTTCTGCAAAACAACATGGCTTTCGCCGAAGCCAGATGCCCCAGAACACTGGTCATAACAAATTCAGCCTTGGTTAACGGGTAAGTGACCATATATCTGTAACACATCCAGATGATAAAACTGGGTCGAGATTTGTTTGGAAATAGAAAGCTAATTTTCGCACTTTCAATCGCTACTCAACGATAACGTAATATGTCTAAGTCATCCATAAACGAATGGATATTTTTGAAGTATTCTGTCACCTCGCTGAGTGGTAAGATCTGTCTCGTGCCATTCAGTGGTTAGCTTGGCCAAGCATGCATTGCCCTTGTTTGAGGTAAACTGTAGTTGGAACTATACTCAATCTGTGTGTTCAGTGCTGTACATTAAGGATATCCTTCACAGTATTGTGAACATTTATTTTGCCTTCTCTAAAATATCTAGAAAATCTGACAATCAGAGAATTTACCGTCTCATTATTATTCTGTGTAAGTGTTAGAGCTGTCAGCAGGCTAAACCCTTGATATGACTTCCAAAACATTTTTCACACGCAATGATAAGACTGCAGTCTGTGAGGTTTGGCAAGACAATATTTGGACCAGCGTCAGGTTGAACTCATTTATGGTCATTTAAGCCTTGTTTTGCGTTGATCACAGGTCCACCAGAAAGCATTTGTTTAATTCGCTGGTCTTTATTTGAAGTTTGAACTCAAATGCTCCCTTCCATATCAAATGCTTAACAATTGTCTAATGCAGTACAAAAAAACGTGCTGGACCCACAAAGCTTATCACAAAGAGAAAAAAAAATATTTTGATTTTAGAGAGTTGTTGTTGGAGCTCATAAATGGGTCATTCTTTGCATGCATTTATATTGAAGGCATAAGGGACTTTATATGTTTTCATGCATTTTTGAAGAAATACCGTTCATTGTTCAGCGTAACCGTGTCAACGTGTGTACCATGATGGTTGACAAGAGAGCGTTTAATATGTTTAAAGAGGATGTAACCGCGACTCATTTGTCTTACCAAACGCTGCCACTTTGTCTGACCTAATTCTCTTGTCTGACCTAACGCTGAACATCTATTTGACCTAATGCGACCCCCTTGTCTGACGTGAAGCGATCGACCCTTTTGTCTGTCAACAGTCCTTCCACATACTGTGGGTCATGATGTTTGACAAGGGAGCGTTTAGGATGTCACATAGTGGTCGGCCGAGACTCATTTGTCATGTTAAACGCTGCCACTTTGTCTGATTTAACGTGACCCTTTTTCTGACCTAATGCGACCCCCTTGTCTGACCAGAAGCGAATCGAGCCTTTTGTCTGTTCACAGTTCCTCCAGACACGGTGTCTTTGCTTTGATGTCGTTTTGCAGTAAGAGATTATCTTGTTAGAGCAACAACACACCGCACATTAAATACTGGACAATTAAATATCATTCTTCTCGTGACAAAATATTATAATATCAATGATGAATTCAAATGATGGAAAATCTATATACTCAAGCAAAAAATCATTTGATGCCTCTTTCGTAATAAAAAAAATAACTATTTAAATAGTCACACTTAATTCTATGGAGAGTCGGTCATTACAAGTGGATTTATTTGCCCTCTGATAGGCTTCGTCAGCCTAAATAATATACCACACGTGACTCACGCTTTTGTGGAGCCCCATGGATCAACTCAAGACACGTTTTGTCGAAAACATCCGAACGTTTTTCCAGATGAATGCGTGTCTCAGAAAAGAACAGCGATAAAATCCCTATTGCTTCATTTATAATTCCCATTTCTTTGACCGTCATACCAGATAAACACTGCAATGTGATTTACATACAGAATAATTCCAGGTTGTAAGGGCCTCAAAATTGAATGATTTAATTAATTTTGTGGCACGTCTTAAATCGTTTGGAAAAGACAGCTTAAAAATAGTGAGTCTTCAAAATTGCTTGGACAACAAAGATAAACTCTCCTCAATTTTCCTACAAAAAAACAAAACATTCACCGTCGATCCCCTGAATGTCACAATACATGTCAACGATATCGTAATTGACAAATAATTTTTAATTTGGCCTATGACTTTTGGAAGCATACTTTTTTACCAACCATTTTATGCAAGGTTTTAATTAGATGTTAAAGAGATATCATTAAACATATTATTCTATTAAAATTGGATGTACAGTTGGCCTGTCAAAATTGGGACGGTGGCTGTAAAGTTGACCTTATGTATAGTTTGGCTTGTAATTGTACACTCTTACTGTTTTTGAACAAACTAATTACAGCCTTAAAGTCAATATTAACAATATGATGATTAATACATTAATGTGCAGATTAAGGTTTTTAGGGAAACTGTTAAATAGTAGACTATTAGACTCCCATGTAAAGTGAATAAGTGCACAGATATTGCTATTTTTTATTGGAAATGTTAATAGCTTGCCTCATCGGCGGCAATGAATAGAAAATTCAGCATTAATCCGAAATTATTTTTTCTAATTATGTGCTCTGATGAAAACGGTGACTGACTGACATATAACACTATCCCTTCTGCTTACAATGTTTGTCTAATCTTCAATACTCCTACCAAATCTCTAATTCTATATCCTTATCCAAGAGAGTTAGTTAAGTCACAGTGTACAGAATACCTGTAGAAATTAGACAAACGATATTTGCCTTACTTTGAAATTAAGGAAAAAAAATAAATTTGGTTATTATAAAGGAATCTATCAGAAATATTATGATATAATTAATTCTAAATTGTTGCTCATTTCCTTTACGGCATTTATTTTGCTGGAATTATTTCCCATAACTTGAAATAGCAAACTCTCTTGAAACAAATGTTTATGTGTAACGAAAATACCATGATGAGCTCAATTATGGTGAGGAGTCCTTATTTCTGGTAAATTTGCCATATTTACGAAAATGTTGTTGCAGCTTACATAAGCGCTTTCAACTTAAGTCGATAAATCGCCTAGGCAACCGACTTTTTAAGTTGAGATAACATCGGCAGTTTCTCACGACATAAAACAACAATTCAAGGCGTGCATGAGTAAACTTCACCAACCTATATATCATGTTCATTAGTTTCACCTCTACACTTAAATTTCTCTGTGAGCTATTGGTTGTGCAAGCATGGGCTTGTGATCATGCTAGGTTCGAATGGAAACAAAAAGTTTTACAAGGTAGATCGAAGATGCCCGTCAGCATTGTTTGTCACAAGCCCCAAAAATTACTCTCCCAGAGCGAAAAACGCTCATCAATAATTTTCGTTGAGAACCTAAAGTATGTTAAATAGTGATGCCATAAATTTAGAGTTTGCCATGCACATGTCGAGACTGCACATGTCCAATTGCAGGCAGGTCCAAATTTTACACTATAGGGATTTTTTGTCTCATTTGTCTTTAATCATAAAGTATTTATTGATGAGCTATGGAACATTCGAATATATCTGAAATTTTTGTAATGAATGGTCAAATTATATCACATAATTCTTCATAAGTATTTTTTCCATGTTATTTTACTTATACAAGATCAATTTCCCATACAAGTTTATAAGCAGCTTTTAATTTAGATTCCCTGCCCCGAGCTAGAATGTTGTCAATAGCTATAAACATTGAGTATCCTGGCAACATTTTGAGCATTAGTGCGCAGACTCAGTGAGATAGACATGATGACCCGTACAATTATAAATGGGAGATGAAAGACAATGGATAAGGTGACATAGTTGTGTATGCATCTCGTCTCAGATTTGTTGAAGTATTAAAGACTCTGGGGCAGCCTATAAAGTTGCTTGAAACCTCTTTTCTGGCAGGTATAGTATTTTCGTACATAGCAAGAGAGGAAATGGAGGAAAACAAATATGTTTACAATCAGTGGATGGAGAGCTTGAAAAAATCAACCAGGGAGTCAGGAAAAGAATTATCTTTCGTCTCTCCAAAATATAACTTTTCTCGAAATAAATTCGAGTTTGTATGTATAGGTTATGAATGTCGGCAGTGGTAACTGTGTTTACGTTTTACAAAAAAAAAAACAAGGTGAAGCTGCTTTTGCCAATGCTTTCGAATCTTAATGTCGATAAGTATAATAAGCCTGGCAGCGATTAGTGTTCAGCTAAATTGGTGAAGGCCGCTTCATGTGAAAATGTGTATGTTATGTTAAGAAACTCACAGATGAATTTAACCTGACATAGTTTTTTGAAGTGATTGAGCTTACGAGGGCCGACGTGTGTAGCACGCACGTTTTCGGGTATAAAGTTCACCACATTGGAGCCAGCAATTGCAGCAGCCAACTCGTCCATTGCAATCCCATTTTTGCGCAATACACGCTAGACAAATGTGGCGTGCTACACGGCTATCGCAGTCGCTTGTCTACTAATTTTTTTTCACATAAAACCCGTTGAAAAGTTTGATTACACAGCTTGTGATACTTGTTCTAAACATTTCAGACGGTAAAAAATATCTCAGCGATGAAAGAGTCCAACATTTTTTTTTAAACGTAGATAACCTGTCAATTTCGCCGGCTGTTCTTAATAAAACCCTGCTGTGTGTGTCAACATGTGTGCAAAATAAAGTCAGTGGCTTACTTAAAATCCATATATTTGCGCTTTCTGTCAAAGTCTTTTTTCTACTTGTCCCTTCCAGTCGGTCTCCATTAGCCTATGTGAACTAAACTACATGTCCTAATTTTCAAAATCGGAATTTCTATTTTTCTCCATAGACTTAACACAGGGATGGCGGCCACTTTGAATTTCAAATATCGGTAAATCGTATAGATAATTTGTTTCTCTAGTACCAAAATTTGCACGGTGACTCCAATTTTTATTCTTCATTTTGAAAGAGAATATTTAAAATATTCCTTGAGGAATATTTCAGCAAATGAAAGTTAATATTCACTTCAGAGGTTCATGTTACCTTAAATTCCCCTGTCATGATTTCTCGTGCGTTTGTTCCTAATGTGTCCGTTGCCAAAGCCATTGTAGTAGACTCTAAATCAAATTTTCAATTACATTAGAAGTTACATAAGCAAAAACCATATGGGGAAATTAACAGTCATTTAGTCAGACAACTGGATCCACAGCGAATGCCAATGATGCAGCAAAGGAGGGTAAAAGGTAAATAATACATTTGGTAGGTAGCACATCTCGGTTTGAAATCATGGGGACGTGCACCTGTCAGGGATTTTGTTTTTCAACTTAAGATAACACCGATGGTTTCTCACGACATAATCAACAACTTTATGCGTGACCTTTCGACATTATTTGCATCAGTGAGCTTAACCAAACTATATATCATGTTCATTAGCTTCACCTTTACACTCAAATATTTTGCCAGCAATTGGTGGACAAGAATGGGCTTGTCATGATCCTAGGTTCGAATGGAAACAAAACGTGTTACCAGATAAGATCGCAGACGCCTTTCAGCAATGTTTGTCACAAGTCCCAAAAATTACTCTCCCAGAGCGAGAGACGCTCATCAATAATTTTTCGTTGAGAACCAAAAGTATGTTAAATAGTGGTGCCATAAATTGAACGTTTGCCATGCACATGTCGAGACTGCACATGTCCAATTACAGACAATTGCCAATTTACATATCTGGGTGGATTTTTCGTCTCATGAGTTAACAGATGTGCAAGGAAACAGTCAAATATTTCCTAGATTTTTCGTTAATGGTCAAAATATATTACATAAATTTTCATACAATATAGCAAAAATCATTTTTGCAACATCATAACATGTTTCATTAAATTTTCGCAATTTTACGTTAGTTTTACATGATCAGTTTTCAACACAGGTATTTAAGCAGTATCCAATTCAGATTCAGATTCATTTGCAAAATGTTATGTTTTGTTAAATTTCCTTTAAAATGAGATTTTCATGGCGATCTATCGGAAGGACTGTCCTTTAAATGCCAACAACAAATTAATTTGTTTATCCGAAATCACCTTCATGTCAAAACCTAGCTTTTATAGAACCAAATATGATTGTGGTTCCGGTTGTATTTTGTTTTAGACTAGATTTTCGGGGAGTAAACATCCTTGTTGTTTTCTGTTTTTGAATCGTTATTATATTATACAATTACAAATCTTATGCTTGAAGTAGGATTTATTTTAAAAGCTAAAGCGGAGACTTATTTTACACTGCTAACATTACTTTGAAAAATGTTGATAATTTTCAAGCATTCCAATGAAAAATACAGAAAATATTGTTCGTCTAAGGAATATTTTGGAACAATATAGTTTTTTATAGTTCCTTTTTATCTCGCTACAAGGTAATTGACAGAAGTGTTAGATAAGGAGTCGTTTATCTATTGTAGTATAAATTATTTCAAAGCCAATCATATCATCTATAGCACCGTCATTAACCTCAGTTGTCTTGGTTACAACCCTTCGTTGTAAGTAAACAATGACTTGTTCAAATTGCTCTATCTAATGCATTAAGGTAGCTTTCCACATTTACCGGGGTATTTTATGTCAAAAACACGAAAATTTGTTTTTTCCGTGAAAAGTATTCCTGTAATATTGATCTTCAAGTGTGAAGAATATCTTGGTCTGAAAGTTTCTGTTTCTGGCTGAAATTTTGCGATAAAAATTTACAAGAGGAACAGATGCACATTTTTGCATTTTGGGACTACCGCTAAGTCTTGATTGGCAGCGATTATTGTACCATACACTTGGACAACATCCGCTGTGAAAATCCCATTGACACCTACCGTAACCATGTGTATCAAGACCATCATGTGTATGCGTAGCGATCAGAGGCAGAATCGGTGGATCGTACGTTTTTTTCTCATAGGGGCGGCGCCGCTCCCAAAGATGGCAACTTCTGAGTATTAGCGACACGAGGCCAGACGTAAAATTTTCGACGATCAAGTTTTAGGTTAATACGGAACATAAACAGCATATATTGAGTGTTACAATCTACAGAATGAGTAATGGCAGGACCTGTAGTCATTATCAAATAAATGCGACAAAAAGCTAAGTCAAGTTCATTTGTCATAGATCGCCCGCTGCGCCCATTGACGTTTTTGTGGAGGGACCGTGTTTCAATGATCATCGGGCCACGGGGCAGACAGTAGTTTGATCAGAATCCTAAGACTGTATTTGGCAGCATAATCCGAGTCAGACGAGTCGTGTCGGCGAGCCGTGTATTTGTAGTTGCTTTGCCACATACCGAATGTTTTATTTGAGACACTTTTCGACGTTTGAAAAAGTACCCGGAGGAGTGGATACATTTCTTAATGTTCAATATCTCTTGGTGAAGCTTCGGCCGTCCCGTGTACGTTCCACTGAGTCCACATAGCGATAGCGAATACATGAATACCGTGACGTACCCGTACATGTTCAGCATCCAAGGCAGAGACAGAAACAGCATCGTGAAAGGAAGAAAACGAAAAAGGGGTCATCGAAAGTCCAAAACAACCACACCGATGTCCACGAGTGTAAAAGATAGCCTGAGAATGTCAGACAAAGGATCATACTACAGCCAAACTTTAACGCCGATGGCCAATGATTTGTCGTCCGATGAGAGCATTTGTAACGATACCGATGACACGGTTTTGGGACAGCCCTCGACGAGAACAGCGGCTCAGATTGACGTTCTTGTCTTAATCTTCAAGTTTTCTCAAATTCTCTCCCTTGACTTTGTTGCCGCTGACTGGCATTTGGCTATGTCAGCCAAAATGACTCCAGAAATGGTCTTCACCTCAGAAATGTCGTAAAGAGCGGACTGAGGCAAACTATTGTGTCAAAAACGCTCGGAGTTGAGTAGTGAGTGTTAATCTGTTTTGAAGGTGCCTGAAGTTCGAAAAAATAGCAGCTGACAAAATAAAAGCATGGAGGTCTTTTTTGCCCTCATGATCACAGACGCTGCCACTCTATAGCTACATATAAATGCAGTGTTTTTAGTTGTGGTGTCAACCGATATTCCATTCGCTATGTCACTCATTATCGGGATCGCTCAATCAGAACCTTCCGCGGTTATGAACCCTTTCCAAGATCGAATGCTAACACAAAATTACACGAGATGCCGTAGCAGTCCCGACAGTTAGGTGGATGTGTACCATAAATGGCACAGATAACATTGGCATAGTGTAAACTCATAAAACTGTAAGGTAGAGTTTTACAGAACTGACAACGTCCAACAGCGCTATGCTGAAAGTAATGTGCCATTTTTTGTTGTCCATTGGTGAGGCAATTGTCAACATTCGTCTTCGAGCGATTATAATGCCAAGGTGTAACGAGTAAGAGAATATCTTTCTTTTGACAAACCAACTGTCAAAGAGTCATGTGCATACAGAAAACCATGTGATCACATGACAGTAACAAACAATGTTTACCTCTGCAGTGATGGCCTTTTTTGGAAAAGGTGATTCTTTTTAAAAAGAGCTTCAAAGAATCGTCAAATTCGTAAGGTGAGGCAGATGAATGACTATCGGTCACTTGCAATGCAACAAGCAAATCTGTGTCCTCTCTCAAAGCAGTCTAAGAACAACAGTCGCTCAGTGGTTAGGTGCACGGCCCTTGGGTTTCCTTTGCCGTGTACTTTAACCACAATCGACTGTGCTGGAAACAAGTGTCGGCGTGAATCGGTGTCGGTGGTAAACATCTTGCAATTCTTTGTTGCAAATTTTACCTTCTGCAAAATAAGACTTCGTACTGAATGAATGAAGTCATAGAAAACCTTATCGCGATAATAGGTTGATATAGAAATTTCACAAGTCAACTTAGAGGAATTCCCGACATGACGTCATTCGTGCGAAAAGGGTCATGGTCCAAAAGTCAACATGTGCTGTCAGCCTCAACATTCTGTCCAGTCTCAGCACTATAAATAGACTTTCGAAAGAATATGTTCGTTAAAACTCTCTTTTTAGCTTGACATATATTTTTTTCAAACTGTTGATGAAATCTTGAGTCTCACCAGACCCCTGTTTTTTTTAACTTCAGCAAAACGTGTGAACCTACACAAAGATTTTTGACAAATCACTTTGTAGAAAATGTAGCCTTTTAGAGAATTTGGCCCAAAGGTGGAAGTGACGTTTGAAACCTCTAACCCCAATTTAACGATAAATTCTATAGTGTTTTTTTCTTTTTGGTTTAACTCTCCAGAGTACAGCGATACCAAACCTTTGGTGTAGAGTCCATTCCATCTATCAACAAAGTAGTTGATGATAGGGTCCAAATGGGTCATGATTTGTAATGTATGTAACCGGTTGGCGGTTGCTTGTCTCTAACAATGAAAGTGGGCAAAGCGATCCTTCTTATTCTTACGCTGTGGGAATCCCCCCCCCCCCCGCGCGAATGGATGTCTTGGCAACAATGTGCACAGCTCTTGGGCTTCCTTTGCCGTGTACTTTTACCACAATCGACTGTGCTGGAAACACGTGTCGGCGTGAATCGGTGTCGGTGTTAAAATCTTGCAATTCTTTGTTGTAAACTTCACCTTCTGCAAAATAAGACTTCATAGTGAATTGATAAAGTCATAGAAAACCTTATCGCGATAATATGTTGGTATACAAAAGTTCACACGTCAACTAAGGGGAAATCCCGACATGACGTCATTCGTGCGAAAGGGTCATGGTTCAAAAGTCAACATGTGCTATCAACCTTAACATTCTGACCAGTCTCAGCACTCTAAATAGACTTTCGAAAGAGTATGTTCGTTTAAAATCTCTTTTTAGCTTGACATAGAATTTTGTCCAAAATGTTGATGAAATCTTGAGTCTGACCAGACCCCTGTTTTTTTAACTTTAGCAAAACGTGTGAACCTACACAAACATTTTTGACAAATCACTTTGTAGAAAATGTAGCCTTTTAGAGAATTTGGCCCAAAGTGCGGAGTGACGTTTGAAACCTCTAACCCCAATTTAACAATAAACTCTAGAGTATTTTTGTTTTTGGTTTAACTCTCCAGAGTACAGCTATACCATCTACCAACAAATATAAAGTGGTTGATGATAGGGTCCAAACGGGTCGTCCGATTTGTAATGTATGTAACCTGTTGGCGGTTGCTAGTCTCTGACAATGCAAGTGGGCAAAGCGATCCTTGTTATCTTACGTCGTGGGAATCTTCCTCCCGATGAATAGATATGCGGCAACAATTATATAATCTTGATAACACAGAGGATGGATAAGGAAGTTGTAAACTTTATGGTGTATGTTCGAAAGAACTTTTAATTCAGGGTTCCTTTGCATATTTCATAAACTTCGTAATTAGGTATATAACTCTGAAATAACGGTACCAATTTTGGAGAAACCTGCTACAGATGTTGATCTAATAAATATTTAATTGTGCTATGAAACATTGAACTCTACAACGTGTGGAGCGGTCTCAGTCAGAAAAATGTAACAACGCAGCTGGCTATGAACCATTCTTTTTTTTGAGAGTGGGGATTTAGCCGAGCGGTTCTCTCTGTGGCCTCTCCGCTGGGCGACTGATGCCGTATGTTTTGGGTTTGAACCCGATTGAAAACTATCCGTATTTTCTACCCTGGGTTGGTAGCTCTGCTGGTGGACAGAATTGTCTCCGACGTTATCGATCGTCCAGTTAAAGCGATGAATCGTTTCTTCGCTTTGATAAAGTTTGTATGTGCGATGTGTGATAATGAGCATGCGTGCGTGAGTGCTTCACGAACTCTACAACGTTGTGGAGCGGTCTCAGTCAGAAAAATGTAACAACTTAGCCGGCTATTGAACCACTCTTTTGAGAGTGGGGATTTAGCCGAGCGGTTCTCTCTGTGGCCTCTCCATTAGGAGACTGATGCCGTATGTTGTGGCTTCTAACCCGATTGAAAACTAGCCGTATTGAACAATGTCAAGTTAATTAAGGGCTCATTTGTATATTTAATAAAACCTTGTAATTAGTGTTATTGCTCTAAAATTACAGCACTAGATTTAATGAAACGTGGTACAAATGTTGATCTGATGGATCTTATTGTCCCATGAGGCATTGAGCAGTGTCAATTAATTAACAGCTCATTTGCATATTAAATAAAGTTTTGTAATTAGTGATTAAACGCTGAGAGTACTGAGCGAAGTTGATAAAACCTGCTACATATAATGACATAACAGATATCTGATTGTTCTGTGAAGCTTACTACTATTAATGAACCTGTTGTAAAACACGTGAGCACATTCAGTTCACATCTGGTTGTTATGCTGATCAAAACTGTTGTCTGAGGATCATTGAAATGGAAAAAAAATTGTGAGCGATCTCTGAAAAGCGAACTTGACCGTGACTTTTTATCAGTCTTATTTGATTATAACCACAAGTCCTGCCGTTACTCATGCCGAAGATTGTAACTCGCTATATGTCGCTATTTCTGTTCCGTACTAACCTGAAATTGAATCGTCAAAAATATCACAAATCTGGCCCCATCCTCTTGTGTCGCTAATACTTATATAAATCAAAAATCATAAACGAAAAACAATACCGAATCACCTGACAGTATTCATTGGATAGCTAAAAATGACACTTAGAGAGCCTCCAGTAATTGCATGGGAATGGGTCAATTAAAGTGCGGTTGGGCCATATTGGGGGTCACGTTCTGCATAGTTGGAACAGGGGATCACACTTTACATTTGCCAATTTTATTGATTGTACAGAATATGAAAAATGTCCACAGTATTCCTTTAAAGAGAATTGGAATAGCTGGCTCACGGTGAACACATTACATCTCTTAGGTTTAATGCATAAATGTGTGTACCATAATTGCACAGATCACTGTCATTGTGTACACTCATTTAAACTGTACGGTAGTGCTTTACAGACCCGACAACGTCCGACAGCGTTACGCTGACAGTAATGTGCCATTTTTGTTGTCAACATTCGTCTTCTAGTGATTATAATGCCAAATTGTAAAAGAATATATTTCTAGTGACAAAAATAGCAACTGTTCAAGGGTCATTTACATAAAGAAAACCCTGTGATCACGTGACGGTAACAAACAATGTTTACCTCTGCAGTGGTGGCCTTTTGTTTTTGCAAAAGGCGATTCTTTTAAAAAGAGCTTCAACGAATCGTCAAAATCGTAAGGTGAGGCAGATGAATGGCTATCGGTCACTTGCAATGCAACAGGTAAATCTGTGTCCTTTCTCAAAGCAGTCTTAGAAAAACAGTCGCTTGTTGTTAGGTGCACATCCCTTGGGTTTTCTTTGCCGTGTACTTTAACCACAATCGACTGTGCTGAAAACACGTGTCGGTCTGAATCGGTGTCGATGTGAAATACCTTGCAATTCTATATTGTAAACTTCACATTCTGCAAAAGACGACTTCATAAGTGAATTGATAAAGTCATACAAAACCTTAACGCGATAATACGTTGATATAGAAATTTCACACGTCAACTTAGGGGAAATCCCGACATGACGTCATTCGTGCGAAAGGGTCATGGTTCAAAAGTCAACATGTGCTATCAACCTTAACATTCTGACCAGTCTCAGCGCTCTAAATAGACTTTCGAAAGAGTATGTTCGTTTAAAATCTCTTTTTAGCTTGACATAGAATTTTGTTCAAACTGTTGATGAAATGTTGAGTCTGACCAGGCCCCTGTTTTTTTTAGCCCCAACAAGCGGTAGATAATAAAAGAAGTGTAAAAGTTTGAGTCAAAATATCTGTCCCTGAGACGCATTCTACCTTAAATCGAATATCAAATTTAAGAACACCATTACCGTAATACAAATGGTTAAGGGTACAACACTTATTGGGCACTTTGGGTTGGGGGGGGTCAGTTTCTTTGCTCACCACATTGCTCACACTAGTAGCTACAAATAACCATGTATTTAACACCCAGACGACCGGTTTGAACATGAACCTGAGAGATATACTTATATGCGTAGTTATATTTTCTGGCAGCTAGGCTATTATTAGTGTTTAAACCGTTGATTAAGTTAAACATTTGGTGTTTTGAAAGAGCAATAGATACAATAGAAGGATTCTTCCATTTTCAGCTGAAGTTTAGTTTAAACACGTGACTCATCCTACATGTCTCGTCTGAGTAGGCGTGTTGATATATTCTCACTGTGTGCAACCATGTGATACATCCGGCGGTCCGTTGTGTTTACCTATTGAAGGTTTTCATTGTACCGACAGGTGTGCGGCGGTTGAACAAGGCCTCAGGGTAAAGACTAAGCAACACATGTGCTCAGTCTTAGAATCGAGGTACGTTAAACTCCCCCAGTCGACGATTTAAATACCCATTTATCAATTAACAAAACCCACTGGGTCAGGCCGTATGGACAAAAGCGAGGGAAGTTCCTGCTTTGGCAGTCAGAAGTCTTGAACAAACTTGGACATAGGACAGTAACGTTTTGCTACACAAGACGGGTGGATTTAATTTTAATCTAGTCGATAAACTAAGAATACACGCCAGGAAACACAATGTATGTTTGCTTCTCTGGATGGATTTCGCGCAAAAACGCAAAATCACAATTCCCGAGGAAAGGTAAAAAGTGACTGGTGCAGACAGACATCAACTCAGTTTGTTGGTAAGTAAACTACTGGCAGCCCTGCTGGTGTAATTATTTGAGACAAAATATTATCTTATTGCAATGATCCAAATACTTTATTGACAGGGTGATTCCAATCGTTTCTAATTTTAATAATTAGAGCTCTAAGACGAGTTTCAAGTTTTTGTAAACTGGTTCGTGATCTATATTCAATAGCAGTGATATATACGTAAGATATATCTATTTATTATATGGCAAACCCAATCAGATACTTGATGGTGTCGACTTACAACATTTTGAACATTGCGGTCCTTGACAGTCCCTTATCTTCTAAGGACGTCTTCGAAAGTTGGTCGGAGCCAAACTGATCCAAACGGCGCCATCTGTAATCAAATACCCAAAACAGACACAAAACGACTCTTTTTGGAATCCAATTGTAGATTACATCATCCAAAAGCAAGAGGTCGAGCATTCGAATTGACACAACACTGAGCCTGCAGAGCTCTTTGGGAGCTGTTTCTTTACATCTCAGTGGGGAGGAGGAAGAGCGGGAAAGAATCACTCAATAAACCAATGAATGGCGTTACAATGCCTTCGAAGTTTCTTAAGTCCATTAGAGTCCCATTCTCGTGAATCTACAAAATTGTTACTTTTTGCAAAAATAAAACTTTTACCAAGTACATCCTTTTGTGATAGAAAACCCATAACATTCCCAATAGAGTCAAAGGAAACGTAAAATATGCATTAGTGTACTATTTTCAGGCTGACAATGTATCAATAATATGATTTCTATCAGGAGACGGGGCACAGGACACCAGAAGGGAGGGATTGTTCATAATATGTTAGCAAATTAGCTGCAGGTAATAACTGTTCCACCTAACTGTCGGGACTGCAACGGCATTTCGGTGCTGTCGATACAAACGTAAATATGATGTATTTTCATGTCAACATTCGATCTCGGAAAGGATTCATATAGCCGCTGAAGGCTCTGATCAAGCAATCCCGATTAATGAGTGACACAGTGAATGGAATATTGGTTGACAACACGAAAATATCTGCATTTGTATGTAGATATAGATTGGCAGTATCTGTGATCATGGAGGTAAAATAAACAGGCCTTCCATGCTTTGATTCAGTGAGTGTCATTTTTTTCGAACTCCACGCGCCTAACGCAGCTGTCTGTGGCCAGGTCGGCTGCGTCTATGCGGGTCATCAAAAGGTCAACCCCACCACGAATACACTCAACTACGAGCGTTTCTCAGACGATAGGTTGCCTTCAAAAGTTGCTCTTTACAACATTTCTGTGGTGAAGATCGTTTCTTGAGTCATTTTGGCTGAAATGAACTAAGCGCCAATCAGTGGCAACAAAGTCAAAGGAGAGAATTTGAGAAAAATTGAAAATCAAAACAACAACGTCATATCATCAGGGCCGTTGTCCATCGAAGTGTGTCCCGAAAAAATTGCCTGTCATATGCCCTCATCTGACGACAAATCATCGAGCATGGGCGTAATAGATTGGTTGTAGTATGGTCTTTTGTCGGACATTTGCAGGCTGTCATTTACACTTGTCGACATCAGTGTGGTGGTTGCTGACTTTTGATGACCCCTTTTTCTGTTTCCTTTCATTCATGAAGCTGTGTCCGTCTCTGCCTTGAATGCTGAACACGTACAGGTGTGTCGCGGTATTCAGATATTTGCTATCACTAGAGGCCTCCAGTGGAACGTACCATCTATGTGTATGGGACGGCCTCTCCAAAAGATTTCGAAAATAGTACGGCACGTATTCACTGCTCCGGGTGCTTTTCCAAATGCGCAAAAATGTCTCAAATACAATATTTTTTATGTGGCAAAAGCAACTACAAAGACCCTTCTCGATGACACGACTCGTCTGACTTGGATATTGCTGGCAAATGTAGCCTTTATTTTCTGATAAACACTCTGTCCGGGGAGCATTGAAATGAACAACTCATAGGCGATCTATGAAAGGCGAAATTGACCATGATTTTGTATCAGTTTTATTTGATAATAATTACAGATTCTACTCATGCTGACGATTGTAACACGATATATGCTGGTTTTTTGTTCCGTACTAACCTGAAACTGGATCGTCAAAATTATCAAAATTCTGGCCCCATCCTCTTGTGTCGCTAATAATTATAAAATGCCAAGTTTAGGGAGCGGCCGCCCCTGTAGGAAAAATGGTACGATCCCCCTTTCTACGCCTGATCTCCACCCTCACACGATGATCTTGACATAAGCAGTGGACAGCGGTTGTGAACGGGATTTTCAAGCCGATATCGTCCAAGTACATGCGACAATGCTATGACGTTACCTCTTAGCTTGATCCCTTTGTCAATCAAGACAAAACCGTAGTCTCAAGACGCAAAAATGTGCGTCTGTCCCTCTTTTTAAGTTTTATCACAAAATTTCAGCCAGCAACAGAAAATTCTTCACATATGAAGATCAATATTATAGGAATACTAATTTCAGGGAAAAAAACGAATTTTCATGCTTTTGACATACAATATCCCGATCAAAGTGGAAAGCAAGCTTAAGTCACCAAATCCCTTCATGTGCCCTTCCAACATACTCTTGATATTTTCAAGTCCCCGTCAATCTCCCGCCCTCCTCCAGAGGTGCCTGTGAATGCAACCTGGGAAAGTGCTTCAAATTTAAAAAGAGACATAATTTTACCATTGTCAAACACTAAGCCGAACTAAATAGATATATTGTGAAGAATATTTTAGTCTTGCATCCACGTGTCGCGACATTACACAGTCACTAACAAAGTGTTTTTGTCGTTTGACCAGCAGTAAACTGGATCTCAGATTTCCAATGAAATGCTTGATACTTAACATACCAGACTTTTCTTCAATAGAAGCTCTTGATTACAGTTCATTCGACCTGTCTGAGATATTTATGTTGCCAGGGTTGCCTCCACCGCGCGTTTGAAAAACCTGTTGTTGGTGTAATCCAACCCTAACTTTCACAAAAGCTTTGGTAGCTTGCGTGAAGTTTCATGTTTCCGTTCTTTCTTTACAAGGACCCTGGATCGCAAATTAGATTCAAACAAACAAGTAAAACATTCTGCAATTAATGTGGGTAAACAGGATCTATGATTTCTATGAAAGTGCTTCGAGTTAAACTTTCCAGTGTTGGTGGTCATTAGTGTGAAGTTTAATATTTCATTTCCTTTATTAGTGAGAGCGGCAGCATTGTACAGGAGACCTTTACAGATCGAACTTCAGTATCAGTATAGGTCAACAGGGTCTATGGTTTGTATTTTGTTCATGTTAAACTTTCCAGACATTCTTTCTTACAAAATGTTTGACTTTAAGCGTTTCTAAGTCTTCGTCGAGGGACGCCTTTTACACTCCCTGTGATCGGGATGAACATAATGAAAACGACAGCGTTTTTGTGTGGCACCGAAATCAAAGGCTTCTAGCAAAGGGCGGCATGTTCAGCTTTTTCAACTTTTCTTTCTTATAAAGTGCTTCATATTAAACTTCCAAAACTCTTCTTCAATAGACGCCATTTAACATCACAGTCGTGTTTCTTATTAAAATACAACAACCTTTTTTGTGTGCATAGTGTACGGGCAAAGGTAGGCATGTATATCTGATTGAGATATTTCAAACAATCCAACAGGAAATCAAATTTTTGAAAAATCTCACGATATTTTACAATGAAAATCGCGCATAAATTTCCTGAGAGCTGTGTTACTTGTCAGTTAGGCATTATATAAAGCCATGGGTATGACAAAAGGCTGTGTAATAGAAAGATAAACACATCTAGTGCGACCACACATATAGTATTGCGTTTACCTGCACGTGTCCCGACATAATACTGTCACTTAGAAAGTTTCTACGTCGTTCGGTTGTTGAAGAAGGTCACTGGCACATGGTTACATGTACTTGCCTATTCCACTGAAAGAGGTTGGTGTTTTGATTTTGCTCAGCACGGAATCGGATTTTTGCGCTACGAATGTTATCTACTGAAGACAAATCTGAAAGATTAACAGGAAGCACAATATGTTAGACCTCTTATTTTGCTTGTATGCTGGTGAGGCTTTAGTTCGACGTAGTCACGTCATTGATCAGTGGAAATTTCCCGCATCCCAGATGCCAAACTGTTGTCACCAATTGTTGGTGAACACCAGAATTTCTTATCTGGTAGCGATGAGACTGACAACATTGTTGAGAGTAGAAGTGTCTCACCCTTGGGATATATTTCTTTTCCATAGTGTTTGCACGTCAAAGACGGTGTACCACAAGAATGAGTATTTAAGTTTAATTCAAGCGACAAGAGCCGCGTGCCACGGGCATTTTTCACAGTTTTGAATCAAAGTTTATCAACAGATTTGTCTCATAATGCTGTCTATTTAATCAGCGATAACCCGACTCTAAAAATTTGATGACAAAGAAAAAATTAGACATGCTTTTAGAAACAACCTATTCAACAAATATCTTTGAAAGTCTGAACTTCCGTTAACCAGTCAAACTCTTTTGAGCGTGCTGCAATTTGACAAAATGCCGAACTGTAAAAAGGCGATTCCGGTTAATTGGTTCGTTTTTTTCCTTATGAATGACCATAAACAATGTACTCGACAGATAAAACACCAAAACAAGATAGTGAAATTAACTTTTCAATGCGAACATTACATTCACTCATTGAAATAAGTGTCAACGGTTGAAATTAGGCTATAAAGGGTGATTTTCCGGAGAGATTTTCCTTTTCGGAGCGCAATCTACACAGTAGCTAATGACCAATCAAACTCTGGGAGTGCCCGGGACGGGAATATGCATAATATGTTGAACGATTAGCTGTAAGTATTAACTGTTCTACTTAAATGTCGAGATGCTACAGCATGTCGATGCTGTCTGTACAAACGTAAATACAATGTATTTTTATGTCAGCATTCGATCTCGGAAAGGGTTAATATAGCCGCTGAAGGCTCTGATCAAGCAATCTCGATTAATGAGTGACACACTGAATGAAATATTGGTTGACAACACGAAAATATCTGCATTTGAATGTACATATAGATTGGCAGTATCTTTGATCATGTAGGTAAAATAAAGAGACCTTCCATGCTTTGATTCAGTGAGTGCCTCATCTTTTTTCGAACTCAACGCGCCTAAGACAGCTGTCTGAGGCCAGGTCGGCTGCGTCTGTGGGGTCACCAAAAGGTCAACCCCACCATGATTACACACAACCACGAGCGTTTCTTAGACAATAGATTGCCTTCACGAGTTCCTCTTTACGACATTTCTGTGGTGAAGATCATTTCTTGAGTCAATTTGGCTGAAATGAACTAAGCGCCAATCAGTGTAACAAAGTCAAAGGAGATATTTTGAGAAAAAATGAACATCAAAACAGCAACGTCATATCATTACGGCTGCTGTCGTCTAGGGGTGTCCCGAAAAAGTTGGGTTTCATATGACCTCGTCTGACGACAAATTATCGAGCAGGGCGTTATCGATTGGAGATATTTTGAGAAAAATAGAACATCAAAACAACAAGGGAGAGGATTTGAGAAAAAATTTATCATTAAAACAACAAGGTCATATCATCAGGGCCATTGTCGTCGACGGGTGTCCCGGAAAAATTGCATGTTATATGCCCTCATCTGACGACCAATCATCAAGCATGGACGTTGTAGATAAGTTGTAGTACGGTCTTTTGTAGGACATTTGCAGGCTGTCTTTTACACTTGTCGACATCGGTGTGGTTGTTGTGGACTTTCGATGACCCCTTTTTCGTTTTCTTTCATTCATGATGCCTTGAATGCTGAACACGTACGGGTATGTCGCGGTATTCAGGTGTTCGCTATCACTTGACGCCTCCAGTGGAACGTACCATTTATGTGTACGAAACGGCCTCTTCAAAAGATTTTGAAAATAGTACCGAACGTATCCACTGCTCCGGGTGCTTTTCCAAATGCGCAATTCTCAAATACAATATTTCGTATGTGGCAAAAGCAAGTCGACACGACTCGTTTGACTTACTTGCAAATATAGACTTTACATTATCATCAAAGCTACTGTCTGAGGGTCATTGAAATGAGCAAAACTCATTGGCTATCTATGAAAAGCAAACTTGACCATGACTTTCTATCCGCAGTTTTATTTGATAATAACTACTACAGGTCCTGCCATTACTCATGCCGAAGAATTTAACACGATATATGCTGCTTTTTGTTCCGTACTAACCAGAAATATATTCGTCAAAAATATCAAAAGTCTGGCCCTGTCGTCTGTGTAGCTAATACTCAAAAATGCCATCTTTTGGGAGCGGCTATCCCTATAGGAAAAACGGTACGATCCACCTTTCAACGCCTGATCACTACCCTTACACGATGATCTTGACATACGCAATGGACAGTAGTTGTCGACAGAATTTTCAAGCGATTATCGTCCAAGTGCATGTGACAATACTGTGACGCTACCCCTTAGCCTAATCCTTTTTATTTCAATCAAGACTTAAAGGTACTCTCATTTGTCCGCTTTATGAAGATTTGAGAGATCAGTATATCTCGAGGTATTATACACAGCAACCACTATCTTAGTGTAAATTTGTTCATTTACTGAGTAACAAAAAAAAGACGTTATTAGAATCACTGCTCGATATATATTTTGTGCGTTTCAAAAGGGAGAGTTGATTATAAACGAGACTCATTGTATTTAAATATTTTTGTACACACTTTTTACATTACACGTCAAGCATGACTGTACTAGACTTCTGTAATTTTTGTTTTGAAGCTGTATATGTGTCCAGTGGCCTGTAGTGCTTAAATAAAGCCTTTCTTTCAACTTTCCCTCTTTACAAGTTTTATCACAAAAATTCAGACAGCAAAATAACTTGTAGACAAACATATTGTTCATATATAAAGATCAATATTATAGCAATACCTTTTCAAGGAAAAAAGCAAATTTTCTTGTTTTTCACACACAATAATCCGATCAAAGTGGAAAGGTAGCTAGTCTCGAAGTCAAGCGCCCCTCCCAACATACTCTTGATATTTTGAAGTCCCCGTCAATTCTCCCGCCCTTCCTCCAGAGGTGCTTGTGAATGCAGCCTGCGAAAGTGCTTCCAGGATTAAAAAGAGACAAAATTTTACCATTGTTAAGTACTGAGCCAGACGAAATAAATCTACGGTAAAGAATATTTTGGTCTTTCATCCACGTGTTGTTACATCACACCGTCACTCTCAGAGTGTTTTTGTTGTTTGAAAAGCAGTAGACAAGATCTAAGATTTCCAGTGAAATGCTTGATACTTAACATGCCAGACTTTTCTTCAATAGAAGCTCTAGATTACAGTTCATTCGACCTGTCTGAGATATTTATGTTGCCAGGGTTGCCTCTACCTCGCGTTTGAAAATCCTGTTATTGGTGTAATCCAACCCTAACTTTTACAAAAGCTTTGATAGCTTGCGTGAAGTTTCATGGTCCTTTTCCTTTCTTTACAAGGACGCTGGATTGCAAAGTAGAATCAACAAACAAGTAAAGCATTCTGCAATTAATGTGGGTAAACAGGATCTAAGATTTCTAAGAAAGTGCTTCGAGTTAAACTTTTCAGTATTGGTGGTCACTTGTGTGAAGTTTAATATTTCATTTCCTTTATTCGTGAGAGCGGCAGCATTGTGACATTTACAGATCGAACTTCCGTATTGGTATCGGTCAACAGGATCTATGGTTTGTGTTTTGTTCATTTTTATAAACTTTCCAGACATTTCTTTCTTGTTTTTGTGTGCCGAGATCGAAGGCTTCTAGTAAAGGGCTGCATGTTTAGCTTTCCCAACTTTTCTTTCCCATAAAGTGTTTCATATTAAAATTCCCGAACTTTTCTTAAATAGAAGAACATCACAGTCGTGTATCTTAATGATATACAACAGGCTTTTTTGTGTGCACAGTGTATGGGCAAGTGTAGACATGTATATCTGATTGATATCTTACAGGAAAACCTAATTTTAGGAAAATTTCCACCATATTTTTACAATGAAAATCACACACGAATTTCCTGTGATCTGTGTTATTTGTCATAAAAATAAGCATTGTATAAATCCAGGGTATGACAAAAGGCTGTGTACTTTATAGAAAGATAAACACATCCAGTGCGATCACAAAAATATTGCTTTTACATGTAGATGTCCCGACATAATACTGTTACGAAGTCACGCCATTGATCAGTGGAAATTTCCCGCATCCCTGATGCCAAACTCTTATCATCATCTGTTGGTGCACACCATAATTTCTTATCCGGTAACGATGAGACTGAAACTGTCTATTTAATCAGCGATAACCCGACTCTAAAGATTTGATAGAAAAGAAAAATCAGACATGCTTTTAGAGACAACCTATTCAACAAATATCTTTGAAAGTCTGAACTTTCGTGTACCAGTTAAAGACTTTTAAGCATGCTGCAATGTCACAAAATGCCGAACAGTAAAGTGGGGAATTTTCAGTTAATATGTTCGGTTTTTTCCTTTTGAATGACCATAAAAATGTACGCGACAGATAAAAGTCAAAAACAAGATAGTGAAATCAACTATTCAACGCAAACAGTAGATTCTCTTATTAACATAAGTGTCAACGGTCAAAATTAGGCTATAAAGGGTGATTTTCTGGAAAGGTTTTTCCTCTCAGAGCGCAATCTAGTAGCTAATGAACAATCAAACTTGATGGGTGCCCGGGACGGGATTATACATAATATGTTGACGGATTAGTTGTAAGTATTAACTGTTCGACTTAAATATCAGGATGCTACAGCATCTCGATGCTATCTATAGAAACGTAAATACAATGTATTTTTATGTCAGCATTCGATCTCGGAAAGGGTTCGTATAGCCGCTGAAGGCTTTGATCAAGCAATCAAGATTAATGAGTGACACAATGAATGGAATATTGGTTGACAACAAGAAAATATCTGCATTTGTATGTAGATATAAATTGGTAGCATCTGTGATCATGGAGGTAAAATAAACAGGTTTGCCGTGCTTTTATTCAGTGAGTGTCATGGTTTTTTCAAACTCCACGCGCCGAACGCAGTTGTCCGTGGCCAGGTCGGCTGCGTCTATACGGGTCATCAAAAGGTCAACCCCACCACGATTACCTCAACTACGAGCGTTTCTTAGAAAATAGTATGCCTTCACAAAAACCTCTTTACGACATCTCTGTGGTGAAGATCGTTTCTTGAGTCATTTTGGCTAAAATGAACTAAGTGCCAATCAGTGGTAACAAAGTCAAAGGACAGAATTTGAGAAAAAATGAACATCAAAACAACAACGTCATATCATTAGGGCCGCTGTCGTCCAGGTGTGTACCGAAAAAATTGCGTTTCATATGACCTCGTCCGATGATAAATTGTCGAGCATGGGCGTTATCGATTGCTTGTAGTATGGTCCTTTGTCTGACATTTGCGGGCTGTCTTTTGCACTTGTCGACATCGGTTTGGTTGTTGTAGACTTTTGATGACCCCGTTTTTGTTTTCTTTCATTCATGGGGCTGTGTACGTCTCTGCCTTGAATGCTGAACACGTATGAGTGTGCCGCGTTATTCAGGTATTCGCTATCACTGGAGGCCTCCTGTGGAACGTACCATTCATGTGTACATGGGACGGCCTCTCAAAAAAAATTGAAAATAGTACGGAACGTATCCACTGCTCCGGATGCTTTTCCAAATGGGCAAAATGTGTCAAACACAATATTCGTTTCATGGCAAAAACAACAACAAATATACAGCTCCCAGACACGACTCGTCAGACTCGGATTATGTTGGCAAGTGTATCATTTTTGCTATCCTGATCAAAACTACTGTTTGAGGATCATTTAGATGAACAAAACTTGTAAGCGATCTCTAAAAAACGAACTTGACCGTGATTTTTTTATGAGTTGTATTTGATAATATCTACAGGTCCTGCCGTTATTCATACTGAAGATTGTAACACAATATATTGCTGCTATTTGTGTTCCGTACTAACCTGAAATTGACTCGTCAAAACTATCATAAGTCTCGCCCCGTTCTCTTGTGTCGCTTATACTCATAAAATGTCATCCGATGACATTTTATAAGTATTATCGTCAGAAGAGAACGGGGCCAGACTTGTTTTGGAAGCAGCCACCCCCGGTATAGAAAAAACGGTACGAGCCACCTGTCTACGCCTGATCGCCACCCTCACACGATGATCATGACCTACGCAGCGGGCAGTAGTTGTCAATGGGATTTTCAAGCTGATATCGTCCAAGCACATGCGACAATACTGTGACGGTACCTCTCAGCTTAATCCCTTGTCAATTAAGACTTAACGGTAGTCTCAAGAGGCAAAAATGTGCATCTGTCATTCTTCTGTTGTGAAGATCGTTTCTTGCGTCATTTAGGCTGAAATAAACTAAGCGCCAATCAGCGGTAACAAAGTCAAAGGAGAGAATTTGAGAAAAATTGAACATTAAAACAACAACGTCATATCATCAGGGCCGTTGTCGTCGAGGGGTGTCCCGAAAAAATTGCGTGTCATATGCCCTCATCTGACGACAAATGATCGAGCATGGGCGTTATAGATTGGTTGTAGTATGGTCTTTTGTCGGACATTTGCAGGCTGACTTTTACACATGTCGACATCAGTGTGGCTGTTGTGGACTTCTATGACCCCATTTTCGTTTTCTTCCTTTCATGAAGCTGTTTCCGTCTCTGCCTTGAATGCTGAACACGTACGGGTGTGTCGCGGTCGCCAGGTATTCACCATCACAAAGGCCTCCAGTGGAACGTGCCATTTATGTACACGGGACGGCCTGTCTAAAATATTTTGAAAAGTACAGAACGTATCCACTGCTCCAGGTGCTTTTTTCAAATGCGCAAACTGTCTCAAATAAAATATTCGGTATATGTCAAAAGCATCAAAATTAAATACAAGGTTCGTCGTCTCGTCCGACTTTGATTTTGCTCATTGTAGCCTTTACATTCTGATCAAAACTACTGTCCGAAGATCATTGAAATGAACAAAACTCATGGGCGATCTCTGAAATGTAAACTTGACATTGATGTTTTATCAGTTTTATTTGGTAATGACTACAGGTTCATGCTGAAGAATGTAACACGATATATGCCGCTATTTGTGTTCCGTACTAACCTCATTGAATCGTCAAAAATGTCACAAGTCTAGCCCCGTCCTCTTGTGTCGCTAATACTTATGAAATGCCATCTTTTTGGAGCGACCACCCCTATAGGAAAAACGGTACGATCCACCTTTCTACGCCTGATTACTACCCTCACATGATGATTTTGACATAAGCAGTCGACAGTAGTTGTCAATGGGATTTTCAAGCCGATATCGTCCAAGTACATGCGACAATACTATGACGCTACCTCTAAGTTTAATCCCTTGTCAATCACGACTTAGAGGTAGTCACAAGACGCAAAATGTGCATCTGTCACTCTTTCAAAGTTTTATCACAAAATTTCAGCCAGCAACATAAACTTGCAGACAGAGATATTCTTCACATATGAAGATCAATATTATAAGATACTTTTCAAGTAAAAAAACCCAAATTTTCGTGTTTTGACCAACAATAAAGTGATAAAAGTGGAAAGCTAGCTTAAGTCCCCAAGTCCCTTCAGGTGCCTCTCCCAACATACTCTTGATATTTTCAAGTCCCCGTCAAATCTCCCGCCCCCTCCTCCATAGGTGCTTGTGAATGCAACCTGGGAAAGTGCCTCCACTTTCAAAAAGAAACATGATTTTACCATCGTCAAATACTAAGCCAGACCAAACAGAGCTATCATGAAGAATATTTTGGTCTAGCATCCACGTGTCGGGACATTACACCGTCACTCTTAAAGTGTTTTTGTCGTTTGACAAGCAGTAAACAGGATCTAAGATTTCCAATGAAATGCTTGATACTTAACATGCCAGACTTTTCTTCAATAGAAGCTCTTGATTACAGTTCATTCGACCTGTCTGAGATATTTATGTTGCCAGGGTTGCCTCTACCGCGCGTTTGAAAATCCTGTTATTGGTGTAATCCAACCTTAACTTTTACAAAAGCTTTGGTAGCTTGCGTGAAGTTTCATGGACGCAGGATTGCAAAGTAGAATCAACAAACAGGTAAAGCATTCTGCAATTAATGTGGGTAAACAGGATCTAAGATTTCTAAGAAAGCGCTTCGAGTTAACTTTCAGTATGGTGGTCATTTGTGTGAAGTTTAATATTTCATTTCCTTTATTAGTGAGAGCGGCAGCATTGTGACCTTTACAGATCGAACTTTAGTATCAGTATCCGGTCAACAGGAGCTATGGTTTGTCGTGTTCATGTTAAACTTTCCAGACATTTCTTTCTTCAAGCGTTCCACGTTTAGCGTTTCAAACTCTTCGTTCATTCGTTACCCCTAAATTTTCAGTACCTTTCACTCTCCCTGTCGTCAAAATGGTTCGGACAAGTATCACAAGCTGTGTAATCAAACTATTTAACGGGTTTTACGTGAAGCCAAAGTTAGTAGATGAGCAACTGCGAATGCTGTGTAGCATGTCTATCATGCGTCTATGGTGTATTGTGTAAATAAAAAAAATAGAATTGCAACGGACAATTCTATAGGCGACTGGAATTGCTGGCTCCAATTGTTGTGACCTTTATATCCGCCAA
Organism: Ptychodera flava; assembly: GCF_041260155.1. Classification (NCBI taxonomy): domain Eukaryota; kingdom Metazoa; phylum Hemichordata; class Enteropneusta; family Ptychoderidae; genus Ptychodera; species Ptychodera flava. Next base: position 11,589,842 of record NW_027248277.1, on the reverse strand, counting down.
TGAAAACGTGCGTACTACACACGTCGGCCCTGATAAGTTCAGTTCAAAATGACCAATACACTACGGAAGAAGCGATCGCAAGGTCGAGGTACGATCTCGGGTTTTTAAAGCACACCAAGGAACAAGAGAAGGATAATTATGGGGATTTAAACTGTTTTCCAAGGCAATGGCTTGATTTTTTCTCACGAAAAAACTTCCGGATTGATTCATTTCGAATTTTTGTAGCCTGCCTGGGCGTCAATGTGAATGCCTATAACAAGCTTTATGTATGATATGCACTGCTTTTCGGGCTATCAACGGCAATAAGAACCTCACCTGATTGTTTTAAAATACGAGCACACCTCTGAACTCACTTCAAAAACGATTTGAGGTTAAATCCACATGTGAGCTTCTTAACAGAAGGAAATTATTTTCATAAACCATATCAAGGTTCTTATTTTACACACCCGTATAGTGAAAGAAACTTGAGGATCTCGAATTTTATTGCAAAATATGGTCAACGTTATCATTTTTCATCATTATTCATAAATTGTCATTTTTACCTGCTTAGTGGCATGAAAGCCCCTGTAGCTGTAACTCTTGAAATTTGTCGAACTGAAAAACGCTTTCAATTTTCTCTGGATTTCTTTAAATTCTAAAGATTTAAAGGATATAGTCTTTTACTACTGAAAGATCGAACAAGAGAATTTAAATTTTGACCGTAATTTAGGATTTCCCGCCATTTCTTAAAAATTGTAATATTACAAAGAAAACATAGCATATGGTGTTCCAGTGGAAAACATTCAGCACTATTTGCATTATATCGGCCTTCTCTGTTGTTTCTGTGAAGATTCCAATGCATATATGGACTGCAACCATTTCATGTGGGTTCTGGTCCCCCCCCCCCTGGAAAAATACTTTAGGGTGCCAGCATGTCAACAGAGGGGGAATTTTCCGACCCACGTCCAGATGAAACACTGTATAATATCATCTACAATATCGAATTGAAATCATTAATAATAATGCATTATTATAGTTTACCTCCTTAAAGCATAGAGGTTTTTAACATACCGATTTTCGTACCATGCATTAAGGTTCATACTGTACTGAGTAACATTGTCAAATTATTTCTAGATTCTATTTTTCTTTGTTTAAAATATAGTCAACATTACCACATTTTATCGTTTTTAATTAAAGGTTATTATATTTAATCTCCCTGGAAAATGGCATTTATGAAATGACCACAAATTGTCCTGGGACACTGCTGATATTACTCCTGAAAATACTAGAATTTCAAGTGACTGTGAACTATAAAAAGTGAATTTTAGGTGATTTTCCGGGGCATATATCCTTCGGCCGGGAGGGGGACACCCCGTCCAGGACCCTCCCTGATGGGCAGTCATGGCAAACTGCTACGTAGCTCCAAGCAGCCGACATTTTCTTTTTGGCCCCCTACTTCAAACTTAGTGAAACCCTTGAAATACCGTCGTCTAGCTGAATAAAATTACGAATAGCAAGTACTGTGCGTACCTTATGCACGTGCAAATGTACGCCTGTATATCGAAACGGCAAATTAAATATATATTAAACTCAAAGAGATAAACTCCTTTTACTTTGCGTACTGAAAAGTCGTGCAAAGCTCTTATTTTGTGAGTTGTATCAGCTGTTATTTTTATAAGATATCGATGACAGAATTTGACAACAGCTTGAGTATGTGCAGCATAATATATCATTTAAAACGTCTTGAGTCATTCAGAGAGCGGTAAACAGGGTCTAAAAGTTTCTATCTAGGTGTTTCATACTAAACACTCTAGGCTTTTCTTCAATACAAGCCCTTAATCACTGATCGTTTGACCTCACATACATATTTGTGACGGTGATACCAGGGTTGACTGTACCGCGTGCCTTGGAATACTCGGGCGGGTTTAAGCCGTTGCTAACCTTTACAATAGTGGGGTCTTTTGTGTGAAGTTTCACATTTCGTTTCCTTCTTTGTAAGGGCGGCAGAATTGTAGAGGAGAGTCAATTTACAGCTCAAATGTTCAGTATTTAGCTTACGGCATAAAGAGCTATAGTTAGTGAGTGCTTACGTTCGAATTTTCCAGTGAAAGGAAACCGGATCTAAGATTTCCAACGAAGTACTTCATACTAAAACACTTCAGACATATCTTGAAAAGACGCCGTAGATAGCCAATCGTTTGATGTACAAGTGTGCATACACCACGCGTTGAAAATACCCGGGTTGGTTTAATATGATACCCGTCTTAACAAAAGCTTTGCCTTTTGCTTAAAATTCCACTTTAGATTTCCTTTCCTTTCTTTTAAGGGCGGCAAAATTGCACAGAAGAATCAGTTTACAGGTCACACGTCCGGTAATTAGTGTAGGTAAACAGGTTCTAAGGTTTCTTATAAAGTGTAACATGTTCATTTAAAACTTTCCGAGCTCTTCGTTATTAGAAACCATTCACCAGCACTTTCGTCTAAAATCCCAAACAACAAGTATTTTGCTAGGGCGCATTAAAACACCTGTTGATTTGAGGGATTGATAGGAGACTTAAAATGTCAAGGGTATTTTAGAGTGCACTTGAAAGGGTTTGGGGACTTAAAGGGAGGCACTTGAAACAAAACTGTCTCTGATTGATATGAAATATGTGTTGGGTTGTCAATTTTAAGCTATAAAGTTTTGCTAATTTTTGGGTGGTTGTGTTTTGTGTATCCACTGCAGTTTCTTGTTCTACTCCCTGAAGCGTGATGAAAAGTCCAGCACAGCCATATGTATACAGTCAGCATTGTTACTGTTAAAAATTGAATTCAAATCCGAACGAGAATTCATTTGCCATCAATATAAGTGATTACGGTCTTTACACTTGCATATACAGAGTATTTGCCAAACAAAGTTCTGTTTATACAAGCATGAACAAAACACAGAATAAAACATACTTGATAGGCTAAAAGGTACACCTAAAGTGCCTTTATACAATATGCTAATTGTATTCAGTTTTCATGACAGGGTACTGAAGACATTAGCAAGTGTTAGGGCTCCATATTTCAGTTAGACCAACAATATGCAAGTATCAATCGTTTATAATGATTCGAAATAAAAACAGAAGAAATTCAAATACTTTTAATTTAGGAAAGAAGTGTATAAAAATGATTTTAAGAATTGAATTTTCTGTTATTCAAGTAACCCATGGATACATTAGCTTTTTTACTTGCAATGATAGCGAAAGTAATTTGCTCAATGCAAACACTCTAAGCTTTGAACTATTTTGAGGTTTTTTCATTTTCCAAGTACATGTATTATTTTGAAAATTAGAATAAGCACTATTATAGCGATATGCACTGATGCTTTCAGATTCACAAGATGTTTCATGCAATTATGTAGTTTGTCAGTCTGTCTGTCTGCCTGTAGGGAGTATTTATATGTTTGTGTTTCCCTCCCTTTGCCTCTTTCTTTTTCCCCAACTATCCATATTCCTCTACAGTGAGTAATCACCCAAATCAAATTACTTGTTATGGACGACAACAGTACCGGAACAGTACCGCAATGTTATTTTTGTGACCACTTTTAAAGCTGCGATGTTATACAGAAGGCCAGTAGTTGACCAAGCTTCTAATCATGTGCTAATCACTGTAAATTGTTGAAACAAATTTAATTTTCATCACCAATACTCTGAGTAAGGGAGGACAGATACGCTCTAAACCTATTTTGAGTATATATTGCCTAACAAGGTAGCGGTACAATTATTCAATATTTGACTTTAATTTTCAAGATTGGGCTAGCTATTGGTGATATAGTGTGCAAGGTGACTTTGTAATACTTGTTGCAGGTTAGGGCATCACTTTCAACTTTAACCGAGTGGTATCCAAGGCTACCGATTTTTTGTTGAAATGACAATAACTAGAGTATTTGATGACGTAAACAACACTAAATTCAGTGACCTTTCGACACTATCCGGACGAGTAAGCAGCATGTACCTATACATCATGTCATTTTTTCACTCTTTACGACACAGCTCATTTTCAACAACAGTTGGGCAAGTACAGGCACGTCACGAGGCATAGTTTAAGTCTGTGCAGTGGTACAGTACTTCAGGGCAGCCTTGCATAGTTAATGTAAAGACACGGCCATGATCTCAATTTCTCACAGTTTATAATGCTAAAGATCTAAGTCTTTCAAGAAAACATTGGCGAATTATTTTAATTGATAAGTATGTCATAAAATATGGGGTGCTTCAGAATTCTAGGACAATGTTTTTGAAATTTATTCCAAGAGCAATGGAGGACCTGATTTGCCACTGTATAGAATACTTGAAATCAATGCTCCTTTTCAGTAGGTAGTCTATGTCACTCCTAACCCCTAGACACACTTGTTTCTCTTTCCTTTTACATTTGACACATGGCGTTGTCCTTATATCCTTATATCAACATCAGCCTATTTTATTAGATTGTTATTACGTTTATTTAGTTGTTTCGTCCAACAACTTAGCTGGTTATTGAGCCACCCTTTTTAAGGGTGCCGATTTTGCTGGCATGTTTTGACGGCGATATCTTAACCAGGTGAGTGGGTGCGGTACGTTGTGAGTTCGGATTCAATCGAACAATCTAGTGAATGTTATTGCCTGGGTTGATAGCTCTGCTGATGGGCAGAATTGTCCCCGAGGCTGTCTTTCGCCAAGTAAAGCGATGTATTCATTGCTCTCAGACTGATAAAGTTTGTGTGCGATGTGTGATAGTGAGTATGGGAGTGCGAGTGCTTCACGATCTCTACAGCATGTGGAGGGGTCGCAGTCAGAATAAATATGTCAATTTGGCTCGGTTATTAAACCACAGGGTTTTTTTTAGGTTAGGGATTTGGCCGAGCGGTTTGGACTCTGCTTTTAGCTATATGACTAGGCAGCGTATGTCGTGAATTCGAATTCGATCGAAAATTTATTGAATGATCTCTCTTCCCTATCACTTCATCGTCCATCTTTTCCATCTCTGTTTTTCTCTCACATTATTTGTGTTTTGTGATATTATTTCCGCTTCTGTGTTTGTATCTACTCCTCACTAAGCCTGCCTTTTAGACTGAACGCACCTCAGGGACAGATAATCGGGATTCCAATTTTATCAATTCTATTCTGATCTACTATTTGTTTGGAACTCATTCTATTGCTCTTGGTGTAAGAAAACCTCACCGTCATGGTTTTCTAAAAGTCGGAAATATTATTTTGTTCCCATAGAGTTAACACAGGGAGGGCGGCCATTTTGAAATTAATGTCTGTAAATCTTGGCTAATTCGTTTACTTAGTACCAAAATTTGCAAGGTGGCCCCCAATTTTATTCCTGATTTTGAAAGAGAATGATTGAAACAAAAGTTCGAATCTTTCACTTTCGAGGCACGTATCACCTTAATTGTCTGGCTGGCTAGCTGGCTGTCCGTCAGACTAGCTGACTAATATGTTTGTGTATCCCTCCCTTTGCTTGTTTTGCTTTGTCGTCGACTATTCGTACTACTCCACAATTATTGATAACAAAAGTAAAATCACTTATCAAGAACGAAATAAATCGGAATGTACAAACAGTACGAATGTAGCGAATTTAATAAGGAATGGATTATTTATACCGGTAATAAGTTCATCAAAAATCTGGGAAAATATCAGTTTCACGTAATAGTACTAGGATTTGTCTTGTTAATGTCATTTTAAGCGTGTTGTGCTACCAAAGGCCAGTAGTTGACCAAGCTTGTAAATATTTACAGATCACATTAAATCGATGGAACGGTATTTTATTGTTGTTTGCCACTACTCCGGTGATATGTCGGAGTAGGGGAGAACAAACGCGCCTTAAAGCTAGTTCGCGCATAATTTACCTAATTAGGTCGCTGTACATATCTACCGTCTTGTACTTCAATAAATGGCTTTATTGTTTTAAAATTACATTATATATTCTTGGTGATGTAGTGTGCAAGGTGACTTTGAAATACTTGTTGCAGGTTACAACAGTGGTTTGAACTTTAACCGAGTTGAATCCAAGGCTACCAACTGTTTGGTGAAATTACGATAACTCCACGAGTCTCTCACGACATAAACAACAATAAATTATGTGACCTTTTGACACTATCTGCACGAGTAAGCATCGTGTCCCTATAAATCATGTCATTTTTTAGTCTTTACGGTACAGCTCATTCTGACCACCTGTTCGGGAAGACCAGGCTCATCTCTATTAAAGGTTCATTTAACAAGTTAAATGATTTACCTGATTGTTGGAGTTTGAAATGCCAATCAGAAATGTTTTTTGTGTTCTAAAAGTACTCGCCAGGAGCAGATAACGCTCGTCAAAAATCTCCAGCAAAATTCTTAACAAAGATAAGTTTTATTGTCATAAACCTGAGGTCACTCAAGAAAAATATGACTTAAAGGTTTGAATTTGTTTAAAATTAGACCGGCCTAAGTGTGTTTTAATTGTCTATCTGTCTGTCTGTCAGTCAGTTAGTCAATCAGTCTATATGTCTGCCTGTGCAGTGTCTCTCTGACTGACTATATGTATATATATATATATATATATATATATATATATATATATATATATATATATATATATATATATGTATCCCAGTTTGGCTCGCTTTCGACTATTCGTATTCCTTTATATTGATTAATCATACGAGTCATTTGTTGGAACGTACAAATAGAAAAAAGTGTAGCGAATACCATTGGAGTAAAATTATTAATAATCGTATAAATTTCATAAATAATCGAGGAAAATATCAGTCCTGGTGAACTCCTTGACATATTTTAATTATAACATAAAAGGTCACAAACTGCATTGTTTATATGTTACAGCATTGGGAATTTTCTTTTTGTGGCTACTTTTAAAGGTGTGATGCTATACCGAAGGCAAGTATTTGACCAAGCTTGTAATTAAGAGCAGATCACTCTAAACCGATGAAGCGTATTTTAATTTTTGTTACCTCTACTTCATTGATATGAATAAGGGAGAACCGATGCGTTCTAAACCAAATCACCGAAAGAAATATTGCCTAATCAGGTCGTGAATCATGTCTTGCCGCCTTGCACTTCAATACATGGCTATAATTTTCCAGATTACGCTGTTAGTGATGTAGTGTGTAAGGTGACTTTGCAATACTTGGTGCAGTTTACAGCAGTACTTTCAACTTTAACGGAGTAGTAGACAAGGCCACCGACTACTTTGTGAAATTACAATCACTACACGTGTATTGATGACACAAACAACACTAAATTGTATGCCCTTTGGACACTATCCGCACGAGTAAGCATCGTGTCCCTATACATCATGTCTTTTTCACTCTTTACGGTACAGGTCATTCTGACCATCTGTTAGGCAAGAACAAGCTCGTTGTTTTAAGGTTTATTTAACGAGTTAAATGGTTTACCTGATTGTTTTGGTTGGAGATGCCCATCATAAACGTTTTGCATGTTCTAAAAGTACTTGCCCAGGGCGGATAACGCTCATCAATAATCTCCTGCGACATCCTAAGAACGTTGAGTTATATTGTCGATAACCTGGAGTCGCTTAAGGAGAAGGTGATTTAAAAGTTTGAATCTGTTAAGAATTAAAGGGGCCTACTTAATTGTCTGTCTATCTGTCTGTCGGTCTGTCTCTCTGTTTGTCTGTCAGTCAGTCAGTCAGTCAGTCTATGTCTGTTTGTCTGTCTGGTGTCTCTCTGACTGGCTCCCGTTTTGACTCTTTTTCGGCTATTTGTATTCCTTTATATCGGTTAATCATACGAGTCATTTGTCGGAACGTACAAATAGAAAAAGTGTAGCGAATTTCATTAGAGTAATATTATTGAAAATTGTATTAATTTTATGAAGAATAAAGGAAATATCAGTCCATGTAAACTCATTGACATATTTTAATTTTAACATGAAAGGTAAAAAACCGCATTGTCTATATGTTATAATATTGGGAATTTTCTTATTGTTGGGCACTCTTAAAGGTGCAATTCCCTACCGAAGGTCAGTATTTTACCAAGCTTGTAATTAAGAGCAGATCACTCTAAACCGATGAAGCGTATTTTAATGTTTGTCACCACTATTTCATTGATATGAATAATGGAGAATCGATGCGTTCTAAACCAAATTCGCGCAAGAAGCATTGCCTAACAAAGTCGTGACTCGATATCTTGCCGCCCTGCACTTCAATATATGGCTATAATTTTCCTGATTTCGCTGTTAATGATTTAGTGTGTAAGGTGACTTTGCAATACTTGGTGCAGGTTACGGCAGTACTTTCAACTTTAACCGAGTGGTAGCCAAGCCAGCGACTACTTGATGAAATGACGATGACTACACGTGTTTCGAATGACACAAAAAACACTAAATTTTGTGACCTTCCGACACTATCTGCACCAGTAAGCATCGTGTCCCTACATATCATGTCATTTCTTTACTCTGTACGGTACAGCTCTCCTGTTAATCAAGTACAGGCGCATCTCTTTTAAGGTTCATTTAACAAGTTAAACTGTTTACCTGATTGTTGGAGTTGGAGACGCCAATCAGAAACGTTTTTCATGCTCTAACAATACACTCACCCAGGGCTGATAATGCTCATCAATAATCTCCTGCGAAAACCTGAAGAACGATAAGCTATATTGTCAGAAACGTTAGGTCAATTAAGAAAACGCTGACTTAAAGTTTAAATTTGTTAAGGATTGGAGCGGCCTACAGACACCTGTTGATTGCAATGAAAATCTAAAAACGCTAAAACAGAATACAATTTTAGCATCGTCTTCCCATCTGTTGAGAAAGCGTATTAATAAATGGAGAGGAACGTGCATGATATTGGCCACAGTATAGTATTCTGTGTCTTCATTTTTCCATTTGTTGAACCTCCACAAACATTAAATTCTTTACGAGATCAATTAGACATCCTCAGTGCATATTTATAGAAGTACAGGAAAGTGTGGACCAGTTTAATCATTTGCATAAAATATATTTTCTTGTTTTTACACTTCGTCAGAAAGAGACGACAGTAGTGGCCAGAAAGGAAGTAAAGATTGCGGAAAAATGCAGCCTGTAAAACGCAATGGCGACATATATTTCTCATCTTGAACTTTCTCTTATGAACTGAATATAACCCTTTATTTTTTTCTAGCTTGTCACATAGCTCATATAACTAATTGCTAATTTTGAAAATAAGTTTACAAGTGATGAAACCACAGAAAAAAGATGCAGAGAAACAGATAAAACACTTCCCCTCATAGTACCAAAATTGCCCATTAATGCGGACAGCCCTCTTACTCAAAGTGATTAAATACTTTAAGATTGCGCTGAACATAACGCAGCCTATTTCACCCAAGATCACTTTTTGCAAATGACAAACAGCTGACTTGAAAATTACAATTTGAACTATTTTAGCAAGAACAAGCTCCGATGCTCTGACAAGATATTTCAGGCAATGTTTAACTCTGTTCAATGGTACAGAAATTTATGGCAGCGTCGCTGTGTCATAATTTTATAGTCAATGGAAAATCACTGCCATGCTTTGGCTTTCTAAACGTTTACAGTTTTAAAGATCTAACCCTATGAATAAAGCACTGACGAATCATTCGATTGATAAGTATGCCAAAAAATAAAATGTGCTCCACAAGGCAAGAAGGATTTTTTTTTGATTTATTCAGGAATAATACTGATGGACCTGACTTGCCACTACACGAAACACTCAGAGACCAGTGCTCGTAGTCTTTGTCAGTGCTATCATCTAGACACACATGGTTATCTTTCCTTCAAAATTAAAAATACCTTGCCCTTATGTCGACATTGGTCTACTTTTCAATAATGTCCTTTCCTTTTCCCTTCTTTGTCTATCTCTTTTCTTTTCAATCTCTCTTCTTCGCTCACTCTTTTCTGTTTTGTCGTACTATTTCCTTCATTTGTGTTTGTCCCTTCTCAGTAATTGTTTCGAATATCAATCAGTCTGTCTGTCAGTCTGTTTGTAAGTGCGCCATCCCTCTGACTGACTGCCTATATGTTTGTGTTGTCCCCTTGCCTCTTTTTCTCTTTCTCCGACCATCAGTATTCCTTTAGTTCGATTAATCATACGATATCATTTGTCACGAATGAAATAAATTCGACAAATGAAGGAAAAATAGAAAAGTGTTGTTAATCCAAGCAGAAAAAATATCGACCATCGTATAAATTTGATCAAGAATGGATGAAAACATCAGTGCATGTAAATTCCTTGACATATTTTGATTATGACGTGATAGGTCAAAAACTGCAGTTTTTCAACGTAACAGTACTTGTAATGTTTTTTTTTGTGACGGCTTTTAATCAAGTGAAGCTATACCGAAGGCCAGTTGTTGACAAAGTTTGTAATTATGTGCTGATTTCTCTAAACCGATGAAACATGTTTTGATGTTCGTAGCTACTATTCCAGCGATATGATAACGAAAGAACAGACGAGTTCTAAACCTTCTGAACCTTATTTGCGTATATATTGCTTAATTAGGTCGAGACACATTTCTTCCCGCCCAGATTACACTATTAGTGATGTAGTGTGCAAAGTGACTTTGCGATACTTTTTCAGGTTACGGCAGTACTTTCAACTTTAACCGAGTGGTAGCCAAGGCTACCGACTGTTTGGTGACATAAACAACACTAAATTCTGTGCCTTTTCGACACTATCCGCACGAGTAAGCATCATGTATCTATACATCATGTCAATTTTTCGCCCTTTACTACACCAGCTCACTCTCACCACATTTTTGGGCGAGAATCGGCCCATCTCTTTGAAAGGTCCATTTAACAAGTTAAATGTAGTTAGCTGATAAAGTTTGAGATGCTCGTCAGCAAATATTTTCATGCTCTAAAAGTACCCTTTCAGCTGATGAAAACCACAGAAAAAAGATGCAGAGAATTAGATTGCCCATTAATGGGGACAGCCCTGTTACTCAAAGTGATAAAATACTTTAAGATTGCGCTGAACATAACGCAGCCTATTTCACTCAAGATCACTTTTTGCAAATGACAAGCAGCTGACTTGAAAATTACAATTTGAACTATTTTAGCAAGAACATACTCCGATGCTCTGACAAGATATTTCAGGCAATGTTTGACTCTGTTCTACGGTACAGTAATTTATGGCAGCCTCGCTGTGTCATAATTTTATTATCTAAACCGCATGTTTTGATGTTCGTTACACTACTGCATTGATATGATTAAGAAAGAACAGACAAGTTCTAAACCTTAAAACCTTCTGAACGTAACTTGCGTATATATTGTCTTTTTGGGTCGAGACACATTTCTTCCCCCTTGTACTTCAAAACATGGCTATAATTTTCCAGATAACACTATTAGTGATGTAGTGTGCAAGGTGACTTTGCAATACTTGTTGCTGGTTACGGCAGTACTTTCAACTTTAACCGAGTGGTATCCAAGGCTACCGACTGTTTGGTGACATAAACAACACTAAATTCGGTGCCTTTACGACACTATCCGCACGAGTAAGCATATATCTATACATCATGTCAATTTTTCGCTCTTTACGACACCAGCTCACCCTGACCACATGCACCTGTTAGGCAAGATAAGCTCATTTCTTTTAAAGATTCATTTGACAAGTTAAATGGGTTAGCTGATAAAGTTGGAGACGCCCGTCAAAACAGTTTCAGATGCTCGAAAAGTACTCTTCCAGGGCGAATAATGCTTATCAATAATCTTCTTTGAGATCCAAAAGAAGGATAAGTTATATTGTGACAAACCTGACGCCTTTCTAGAATTAGGTGCCTTAAAGGTTTGAATTTGATAAGGGTTGGAGTGGCCTATAGACACCTGTTGATTACAGTGAAAATCTGAAAATGTTAAACAAAATACTGCTAAGTCAAAGTTTTCAGCAGCATTGCCTAGCCACATGGCGAAAAAGCGTATTAGTAAATAGAAAGAAATGTGCGTGACACTCGTGCAAGTGATGCATTCTGTGTTTTCATTTTTTCCATTTGTTGAAATTCAACAAATATTCACATCTTTACGAAATCAACTAGAAAATCACAAATCAGATTTACAGTAGTTTGTGTATTGCCCAACAAGCACGCAGATTGTACAGAAGCATTTCATAATGTTCCTCGAGAAATTTGTCTGGGTGAGATATTTGTCAAAACATGCTAAAACGTGAAAATAAAAAACGCTGAAAAGCGCTTCTGCCGACTACTCTAACACGTAGTGACCCCAAACGCCCTGTTCAATTATTGTACAGTGATGAATTAGTTTAAGTGACATTGTAGTTGGTGTACATTGAGTTTGTTGAAGTGAACTCCTTGCAACTGTGTCTTTACAGCTCAACGAATCACCACTTGTTGGTCGTTGCTTGAACGAAAGTTAGTTGTCTATTAAGCTAGTTAAACATTAAACATACGAGAAGATCACTAATGAACCATATTAGTGTGTAGCTACGGAGCTGTGTAGGCGATATCTTCAGTTTAAATTAAAGCTGTTACATGTGTGTAGCAAACATTCTGCGTGTCAAACATCATTTTCAACTCATCGACTCCTGCCCAGAGCAGAGTTGATGACATTATCTAGTTATCTAGTACACGTACACAACTAGAGCAGTTGAAGTGGTAAAGATGACATAAATAAGAAATCTCAAACTTTTGCGCTGCTGTCATACGGCAACCGAGGCGGCAAATAAAATCACTTTTAATAGTTACACAAATTTGTTGCATTGACGAATCTTCTAGCTGTCATTTTTATTTTAATATTAAATTACATTCACAATGTAGTTTTATCATTTGTTTCATAAGTAAATTTACTATTACATTGTATTTCACTAACGACTTTGACTTTAGATTTTCTTAGAATTTGATTTTCATTTTAGACTTAGAACATTTCTCAAAATGAAATTCATTGTCATCCTAATTACACTAATTAACTAATTAACGTTTGATAATAGTTACAGAAGCATTCACCTGTTTACTGATACGGTGGCCATGCTGGTAGTTCTGACAGCGAGGAACACATGGCTGACTTAAAAATGAGGACTGAAATATACCGCACATCACGTTTTCTACTTTGTGGATTATAGTAATCCGTGTTTTTTTCTGGTTACATACTATAAAAAGTTTTAAACAGTCAGAATGGTATGACATGTGTTTTATTAACAATGACAAAATAGGGTGTATTTAACTAAGAAACCAACTGTCGATAGCTGATGCGATTTTTGCAAAGAATACTATTGTCAATTGCAGGATTTTTAATTGAAAAGTGACGATATATATATATATATATATATATATATATATATATATATATATATATATATATAATATAATATATATGTGTGTGTGTGTGTGTGTCACAAAATGAATATGAAAATTAATACGAAAAGGTTTCCTTTTCATGGGTCTCTAACCATATAATATGTTATTATGTACAACGAAATTGCTAAGTTTAAAAGAAACCTAATTCGAGCAATTTCATTAGAATGGCGGTGGTGTACAATGGGGCTACTGTCAAAGGGGCCGATGTATTGTCATGTCTGCGCAGAATTATTCTCACTTACTGCTACGTTTGTAAGGCAGTTGTGTTGAAAGACCGAAGATCAGACCTTCCCTCTTGTTAAACTTTTTGACAGAGTAAAATGTATCGATAGTGCTTGAGACTGTTTCATTTACTACTGACATTGTGTGGTTTCAGGTAAAAAAGTGGTCTTTGGGCAAGGTTTTGTTGTCTGCAACTTTAACATTTGAAGGGTTTTATTATCATGTTTACACTCTACAAGCCTGGGTGATAATTACGTTGACTCTGTAGTTACGGTTTTTACTGATGTTGCATTCGATGTACCCGAAGTACGCTGGATTTTGACAGTTGTATTATGAAACGCATCCCATTATCTCGGCTTAGGAACATGCAATTTAGCCGTTAGTTTTCGGTCGCAACATTGCTTGTGTAAAGGATGCCATCCCTGCGTTAACCTGTTGGGGAGTATACATCTCTCAATGTTCAAAACATTAAGATTAGTCTAGATTATTGCTCCACGCACTTTTAAATGAGTATCGACAAGTGGCCTAAAAGATATGGGGAAAATTTTGCGTTCTAATATCTCCCCGAGGCGCATTTTACTTTCAATAACATACCGTAGGAAAAATATTTTATTTGCAGTGTTCGGTGTCACTTGCAAACAATCGGTTATTTATAGGTGGAACTGTGACTGCTTCTCAGCACGTTATTCCGCACACTCGAGTGCATCACTCATGGAAGCTACTAACAATTAACTGCACAGTCGTGTAGAAGTATTATGATTGATTCACATATTAGAGCATTGTTAAGAGCATTGCAAGTATTTTCTGTAATAAGCTTATCATGTCAAGTGCTAAAAGCGTGAGATAGCCCTGTATCAAGAGCTCAAGGATAAAATTGAAATTAAAAAAAATTATGTGTGATCGTAATTTACAGAGCAATATTTTGAGATGTCGTATTTGAAATCTTTGCTGTCTTGTACTTAATCACCGGATTTTAACTATGTAAGGATTATGTACTCTTTTAAATTTGCATTTTTTCATTGAATCAAATACACGATGGGAGTATCGTTGGCCTGTATGTTATTAGTTTGTAAAGATCGCCTTCATGTTTGAACATACTTATATTTCTCACGTACTTTCATGTATGTATGTTTTTCGTTTATTTTTTATTCCCGTTTTATATTGAGTTGTAAAAGTAGTTTATCATTCAGTGTAACCCGAGTGATTCGTTGTTGGAGGTAACATAAAATACAACGTCTATATCGGCAGAATTTCCACTTTATCACTCGAGATTCCTTGCTGCCCCATGACGTAGCGTCACCATTTCTCAAGTTGCCGTAGGTTTAACGAGAACGGGATTTAGTTGCCATTTATGATAATAAGCTCTTTCGGAAAGGCATGACATCGCTGACAACGAATCAGAATAGCACGACAAATATGAAAACACAATATCAAGACGTTTATCAAAACTTGTAATAAAATGTGTTTTGATAGCACAATAAATCTGCAATCCTAAGAGTCTTCAATGCAATGTACCATGCAATTGGCATGTTTATTTCTATAATAAAGTGATTTTCACATATGTTGATCCATTTGCTAACGATTCAGATTCCGATTAAGTTTTTATTAAACATTTGCAAAATGTAGGGGCTCTGAAAATGCGTTTTTTCCCTCCCCAAACTGTAAAATTTATAATCATACCACTCCATTTCTTTATCTCGTTAAGAATTGGACAAAAGTCAACTTGAGGTGCATTGTATCGACACTAAATTATCGATTTCCATTTTGATATTCCTACAGACAAAAAATGTATACGTATTTTGCTGTCATTTGCTTGTTTTTGATCTTCCTAGTTTCTCCTTCAGTTGTTCTATTTGATCTATATATTCTACACTTTTAAAATCGCGCTGGTTTCTACCATCTCACATTTTGTCAACCAACGCATTCTGTTGTTTCCAGGGCAATGAATAATTGGAATTTGAAAAATACAAACACATTTTGACAGACGATAAATCACTGCAGAATTAACTCATTGTCAAATGAGTCACTGGATTATTGGCTGTTTTAACTATGCTGACGCCTCCAATGGTCACGTGACAGCCTGCACAACCAATCAAATCAAACAAACATTACACGTCATTCATTTATGACTTAGCGAATAGTTTAAAAGAGTGGTTATAGCCAGTGTTAGAATCAGTCGCTGATTTGAACTCTAACTCTGCAGGCTTGTGCGTTTCAGGTAAGACCTACAAGAATTTTTGTTAATTCTTTAATGCATTGATATCAATTTTTTTTTTTTTTACTTTTTTTCTTATTATTGCTAAGTTTTACGAATTTGCACGGCAAAGAGAACACCAAGACTTCTTATTTACGGTAGTATGCGCCTCGAAAGTAAACAGACTAAACTTTTTCTATAACTTTTGCCGAGCCGTTCTGTCTGTTGCTTCCCTGCTAGGTGACTGGATGCCGTATGTTGTGGGTTCGAACCCCGATTGAAGACACCGTATTTTCTACCCTGGGTTGATAGCTCTGCTGGTGGACAGAATTGTCCCCGAGGCTATCTTTCGCCCAGTTTAAGCGATGTATGTATTCATTGCTTCGATAAAGTTTGTGTGCGATGTGTGATAGTTGAGTGTGCGAGCGTGAGTGCTTCTGAACTCTACAACGTGTGGAGAGGTCGCAGTCAGAAAAATGTAACAACTTAGCTCGGTGATTGAACCACTCTTTTTTGAGAGTGGGGATTTGGCCGAGCGGTTCTGTCGGTTGCTTCTCCGCTAGGTGACTGGATGCCGTATGTTGTGAGTTCGAACCCCGATTGAAGACACCGTATTTCCTCAAGGAATCTTTCAACCAATCTATTTTAAAATCAAGAATAAATCGGTGCCATTTTGGTATTAGAGAAACAAATTACCAAGATTTATTGATATTTGGAATTCGAAATGGCCGCCATCCATGTGTTAACTCTAATACAGAGAAAATGAAATTTTAGATTTTCAAAAAAATAAGACAAGGTCTTACGTACAGCAAAAGCTTAAAATGAGTCGTAGAAATGGTATACCATAAACAAATTGTAAATAAAGATTGAGAGGCCAAATTTCTTTACTACTTGTCTAATTGGAGTGTGTGTAAGAGTAACGTCGACGGCGTATGTCGAATAGTGATGTAATGCTCTGAACAGTCAAAAGAGTATCAAAAGAAGTTTACAATGTTTTAATGGTTTCAATTTGTCTTCAACATGTATAGACAGCGTGGATCAGCTTTCATTTTACCTAATATTCACTTATTTTATTGTCTTCTAAAACCAACGCGTGTTCAAGACAGATCATTCTGCTTAAGAAAACCAAAAGTCGCGACATTTTCAAAACACGCTCTATAAAACGAAGCACCCTTGAAATAACGTTTTGTCGGTGAAGGGGATTGTAACTTCTGTGACTTTATTACTCAAAAGTAAATACATCCATAAATGGATTTTCGTGCATTGAATAAAATATAAGCAAATACAGAATAAAAATATAAATAACTTAATAAAAGACCAGTAGATAACTAAATATAAAACTACACTGCATATCAAAAAGGAAAAGCATAAAAGTGGTGAGCACCCAAATTTTCAATAAAAACAAGCAGGATGTTGACACTGGCATGGATCAAGAAATGGTTCACAAAAGAATAAAGAGGCACAGGAAAATAATTTAAATTATAATATTGGCAAATGGTGGGTGAACGATATTTGAATGAGCGACACTAGGCTTTAGAAACATGATATTCACTTCTGGTGTTATACTGGTGAATCGTGAGTTTCTGGTGAAGAGGTCAAACAGATGGACAGGAACTTTGTGGTTGATACATTTGTGAACTAGATTTTTGAAGTTTTGGTCTTGCCTTTCCTGGATAATTGGCCAGTTGAGTGAATTTCTGAAGGATGTAAGATGGTCTGACTTTTTGAGTCAACACTGAATGCGAACTGCAAAATTAATTATGCGTTATAAATTGCGTTTAATTGTGATATAACAGTTGGAAAAGACAGTGTCACAGTAAGCTAAAAGGGAGACAACTTTAGCTAAGATAACATTCTTGCGAACTTAATACAATGATGCAGACTCATCTGTGCAGACACACTATACTCTTGTAGCTAAATACTTTGTACTGCACGTGAAAATTATTTCTCTATCCAGAGCTTTCGACAACAATCCAGCCGTCTTTATCACTGGTGTCGATTAGCACCACTGCACCATCCCGATTTAGCGATCTTGTTTTCTGTAATAGCCACATGCTCGGCGGAGGTATAGGCAACAGCGTTGGATCAGCTGAGTTCTTGGTCAAATCTAAAACCTAAATAGGTTGTAGAAGGAGATGCTTTGATTTTAGTACTTTGATTGTTAAGAAATTTTATGTGATTCGGTATTATCTTGAGTTTTTTGCCTAATACAAAAGAGCATGTATTGATATTTCGAAATGTTGGGTTTGAGAGAGTTGAAATGGAAACAAGTAGTTAAGTCCACGGTGAATTTTCTTTTCAAGATCACTATTAAGGATGTCAATATCAGAAATGGTAGACGCTTTGAGGATATTTATGTCGATAGCAAATCCATAATTGATTCAAAGCTTCTTAGTGGAAGGTAATTAAAGGATTTGTGACAATTTTAATCTTTATATAGTATCCCTTGGTGCAGACCCGTAAAGCTCGATGCTTAGATCTCAATATTAAGCAATGATATAGTTTAAGTACTCGTGTGTGTGTGAGACACAGAGAGAGAGAGAGAGAGAGAGAGAGAGAGAGAGAGAGAGAGAGAGAGAGAGAGAGGGGGGACTTAGGGGCGTGATTAGCTGCAAAAATGTTTCTCTGAAGACGTAAGGGAACGACAACGAGATTCGCCGCTTATCATTTGTCCACATTCGTTTTTATTATCTTTCCCTTCATTAAACTAATGTATTTATTTCTACATACATTCTGTCATGATCAGTTATGTCCCCTAAATCTGAAGGCAAAACATTTAGGTGTAGAATGTCTCACAGTGTGTTTATAATATCAGAATATTTTCCATAGCATCCCTGATCTTCGGGGATCTCAATTAGAGGATCTCAATTGACTGATTAAATTAATTAATTGATTGTGTATTTTATTGAATGCCTGAAGTTTTAAAACTTATTTATACTAGGCCTCATATATTTCCTTTGCCTTCCCTTATGTACGACCTATAAACCCGAAGTGACTTATAGTTCAATATGTTGCTATCATAGTGCTCAATGCAAAACTCATCGGCTACATTACGGCTCATCGATTTCAATCGCCCCAAATCGGAGTTTATTTACACTGAGCATGTGCAGTGTTCTTGCACTGAGTCGTCATGTCAACTGAAATCGCGCTCGCGTCATTCTGTCCATACCCGTTCGAAGTTAGATGAGGCGGTGCCACGCTCATTGTTTTCTTAAGCTTGTCCGAAAATGACAACAAAGCATTGGATTAGACAAGATTATAAGAATCAACATTCTAATACCGTGTTCAGCAACCGATATCCTTCTTTTTGAAGGCCGTTCTATATTTTTACGTCAGCCTGAGAAAAATGACACAATAGGCGGAGAGATGCAGTAACTTTGTTAACGTTTGTTTACTTTTGTTTACTTCTATGCTAAAAATGTAGTTCGAGTAACCAAACTGATAACGTTTAACGTGTTCTCAACCTTTATCGTTAAATACCACGGCTGATATTTTACACTTAATTTTCACCAATATTAAGCAAAGCAGGCATGGAGATATGATAACAGTTAATACCATGTTCTGTAATTGGTTTGTCAAATGTTTTACGTCACTGACTTTATTTTGCCTCCTGGTCATTAGTGAACATTAAACACGCCTTGTTTATTTTTCAGATTCAGAAACTAGCCAAACAAAGACATGAGGACACTGGTCGTTTGTTTTCTGTTTCTGGCATTTGTATGTGCCGTCCATGGAGGGGGCAAGTATATGTCTTATTTGTATCAGCTTGCAAACATTACAGAAGAGTGATTAACTTTTAACTTAAAGGAGACATTGAAATGATATATAGCTACCAGCTTCTCATAATATTTGCATTAGGCATATAGTTGCCACGTATAACGAATCCATTGAGATTAAGGTTTTGAAATGGTGTTTTAATCAGACAGAGGGTAAGCTGTGTTGAAAGTAATTAATCATAGGCGGCATTATGAAATGATTATTAAAAAACATACAGACGTGTAGCTCCACTTTGCAATGAACCAAACAATGACAGTCCATCGTGAATATGAGCGCGACTTGACTTTGTGAATTTCAGTGGCTGAATGTCTATGACTATGTCACAAAAAAGACTATTTGCCGCACTTATCTTCTTCATTTGTAGTTTATTACATTTATCCCCTGCAAACGCTGTCAATGCTGGACAAGGCCCCACATCACTGGCTGTGATGCTGTGCCCTGGCCAGCTACAACACCGGCAAAATTAAGGAATACCCAACTCATGTCTTTGTGGGAGAAATGGGCCACCAAATGGGCGACCATTTAATGAGAAACTGTAACTGTAAAATACATCAAACAGGCCACTAATTGATGACACGCAAACATAATACAAAATGTGTGACCTTACAATAACTAACCTACTTACACTTGTGATAAAATTAAAGTTGCAAAGATGAGATACATCAATTAGGCCACAAAATTGGTGACCAATAAACTGACACACAAACAAATTTCCTTACAATGATTAACATGCTGCTAACTGTGAAATACATAAAGTGGGCCACAAAATGGGTGACCAATTAACAGTCTAACAAAGAATTCACCTACATAGGTAACTCATTTAATCTTGCCCCAATCTTGTGGGGCCCAAACACGCCACAAGACACACCTTTGTGTCGGCCCCACAAGAAGAAAGTCCACGTCACTGCAGCCCCTGCGAACAGTGACTTGTCCTGATTGCTACGTTGACCCGCGCCGTGTTGAGAAACTGGCAAATGAACTGTGACTCATGCATGTTTCACAGATGTATGCAAAATTTATACTGGCACAGCACCAGTGTCTAACTAGCAATAACTTAACCATCCTACTTATATACTGTGCTTGGCTACGCTACTACCCTCAGTTTTATTGCAGCAATAGAGGTAAACCCGTAACAATTGTAAAGTCTGTAAACTACGTTTTGTACTTTATCTACAAACGAGTCTTGTTGACCCCCCCCCCCCTCTTTGTATTACTACCTTGGGAAACAAGGAACAAAACTCAAATTGAGTAACTGTATTTCCTACTGTGGCTAAACACAAACCAAAGAGAGACTTGCTCTAAAAAACAGAGATTAAAAACCCTTTTGGAGGGAAAAATTCTCTCTGAAAAAGCCTAGTCAATTATATGGAATCACAATGCGTGGAATGCAAAGATAGCAAAAATAATTGTTAGTAATGTGAAATGGAATCTGCTAGTCTGGAGGAAGCGTATAGTGTGTACCTTAAAACTTCCTGAACTTTATAAACATATTTCTAACCAGCTTCCTCCCCACCCTACAAAGCATACTTGCTCCTTATATGTTGTCACTTGAACATTTTTCGGGACATCAGATAATAAGCCAGAATGGCACAACTTACTGCAGCCCCTGCGAACAGTTAGTATGCTAAACTTGGCCTTAAACTGATGACCTATATATATACTTGTTTCACAACTTAACTGATTGTACCCAACGACCATTTAGGCAAATAGACTTCATACGTCCAGAACCTCTGGATGATTGCTGGAGAGCCTGTTTTTAAAGTAGCAGTAATGCACTCATATTTATAAAGGAAGGTTAAAAAATTGTCACACTGGCAAACCAGAAAACACAGCTGATTTCCCGTTAAATTGACACTGCTTGAAAGGGGAAGCTGGCTTACAACACTTGACTCTGTACCACGTACGGCGCACAGTTGCTGTACTAAAACTGGGTCTTCAACTGGCAAGTAGATTCCAAACATCTGATCCGCTGATTGGTTATTGGAAGGCTTGCCTTTGTAAATATATGTGCAAGACATAGCAAGATAGATGAGCCATTACTATAACTTTGAAGTCTTATGTACTATAATACAGCTTCATATTGATCTAGAGAGGATAAACTTACTTATCCTTAAGAATAACTGAAAACAAAAATATATGTCCATTTTGTAAAGTTGATGTTGTTGATTGTTGCCTTGTAGCCCTAGTGTCTGATGCAGGATTTGAATATGCTGAGTGGCAATGAGGTTAGCCGCCTTCTTCTTTTTGTACAGTTTTTTTCCATGAGCCATGCCTGTTGGTGAAAACAAAGGGAGAACTAGGCAGAAAAAGAATTCAACAGAGTCTCAATAATGTGGTTGCATTATACCTATTACATAGCTAATAGGTTGAGTGGCAGACAGAATCAAACATGGGAAAACCATTAAAGGAGCCCGGGCAGTAACATGCTGACACTGCCTCCCACATATGACAAGCGGATAAAATGACACTGCTGCTGACCCAGCCGATCCAACAATGTGGGGGAAAAACACAGCTGGGAAACAAATTCCACAAAGGGAAGACGCTGTACCCACAGCAACACCCTACATATTGGACCAGCACAGCCAAATCCAACAATGAGGGAAATTCCACAAGGGAAAAATGCAAAAGCTGAACATACAGCAACACCCAACATAGTGGACCAGCACAGCCGAATCCAACCATGAGGGGAAAACCCAGCTGAAAAACACACTAATTCCACAAAGGAAAAAGTGAAAATGCTGTAAACACAGCAACACCCCACATTGAGAACCTGTAATGGGCTGTAAGCCCAGCAAAATCCAGCTTAATGGGAAGCAATAAGCAGGGCTGCCAAACATAATTCGCATGACTCAGTCTGACGCCACTTTGTTGCAGCAAAAGTTCGACCACAGCAATGAAATGTACAGCAAGCAAACTTTATGAAGTACAATCTTGACAAATGTGAACTGGCTGAACTTGAACACATAACTAGTAATGGTAATGAAAAAGCACACTAGTTGTAACCCAATGTTGGGCGACAAGTCTCTCGCGGACATGAAGTCCACCACGATATTATATCTCTACTACTACTGCTCTCATAAATTTGAACTGACAGAAATTACTTCGCGTAGAACCCTCAGACTGACAGCATATGAATGTTCCAGAAGAAGTGCATACGTCATTTGCCTTAACAAACTGTTTTTACCTGTAGGTGAAATCAGGTATCATATACTTACTTTAGCCCCATTTGTGGATAAGGTAATTGTTACCTACATGGAGTGATGTCAGCGTGACTCTACATCTGCCTTTTGATTAAAAGGACCGTGTTATGGATAGTGTTCTGCAGATATGCCTGTTGTTGATGCTGTGGTATCTCAAGTAGGCTGTTTTAACTGTGAAGATCTCAAGCTGAGTTGAAGCCCTTGCCACTGTTGTAGAAGCTGATGACAATGATGCTGTTAACTAGTTGTCTGCTGCTGAAGACAACTACCATTGGCAGGAACCATACCTGTAACTGCTCTTTTACTTGAGGCACTGGAGCTAGCTGCCTTCTTCTGTGCTACCTTTTTGCTTTGAGCCATGGCTATGAGCTAAGAAAAGGAAAACTAGGCAGCAAAAGGAAATTACCTGAGTTCCACTGAATAGTTTACAATAAACCAAACCGTTCCAAACTTACGACAGCTGGTCACATGCTAAACTACTGCAAATCTAAGACAGAAAACTGAAATTGCAATGCTCCCTCAATTGGACATATGCACGACTACAGGTGATGAGGAAAAGAAAAGCTCTGGTTGAGTGGTAGCAAGATCCAAGGCATGGAGAATCCATTCAGGGACGCTGCCCTGAAAATACATCTACCCCTTCCGCAGCCAAAATGTCAAAGTTGCATGCCCAGCCGGTCCCAACAATGAAGGGGCCCTACAACTGAGGGAAAAAACAAGCTGAATAACACAGCTGAACCCAACAATGTGGGAAAAACAACAGCGCTACAAGAGCAGCTGACATTCCACCGAAGTGGAAAATAAACAAGCTGTAAAAACAGCAACAACCGACATTGGGGACCTGTAATGGGCTGTAAGCACAGCAACAACTTGAACAAGCCGCGTGGGGAGAAGTATGTAGCAAGATTCACACACATGATTCCCATGTCCTGGTTTGATGCCACTCTGTCGACACTTCGACCACAGCTAAAACTTAAAAAAAAAATTAAAAAGAGGCCAATGCCCGACAAGCGCGAAGTAAAGCACCGCGTACACTCGTACACTCCGATAATCCCGGCGCATACCCGGCGCGTTAAAGTGTACCCCGTCACTGTAGAATACTTGTAGCGATGACCGCCATAACCCGACATGTGACCAGAAAACACAAAGGGATTTCCCGCCAAAGCCTCCCTCAAGTTGTTGTACAGGGCGTCTACACGTGCATTGAAGTCCCGGATGTTTACTGTACACGGGCCCCGGGCACGATGCAAAACTTAACTTACAACTAATGAAAATATCCGAACGTTGAAATGCCGATGGAAATTCTGCATGAATAAAATAATCCTATGAGCAATAGCCGCTTGTGAACCATGCACACTGCAGAGAACGTTTGTACCGATGCCGAAAATACAAACCTGGCGAAACGTCTCTCACGTACGATGTCCTCCGAGAAAGTTACCTAGTACCTCCGCTGGTACCCCTCACAAACACGCTTCGAACAAACAGAAAAACTGAGTGAGTTCCGGCGCGTGTATTTTCCTAGACGGCGTATGAAAGAATGCCCCAAAAGTACTACACGGATAGGGGCATGGTTTCTTGTGAAGAAAGGAATGTTATAAATACCGTTACCGTTGTTAAAGTTCAGATGAGGTCCAGCTGCCGAAATGGCAGTCTTGCCTGGAGGACGTCTCAGGGCAAAAGAGGATGGTACAAGCCCACACGATGACCTCTTGACCCCCGCCACAGGCGGCGCTGTATGAACGTTTGCAGGAGATAAAATTCCTTACTTTTGTAACTTCTTATACCTTTGAAGGCGCTCATACAATCGGTCTTTTTCTGGAGGTAATGTGTATATGCATTTAAAATGCCTTTCAAATATTTGCTACAGTGGATTGTGTATCATTAAGTCATGCTTCTTTTTTTTTCAGATATCACTATCAAAGCTGATAGCTTTGCTATCACCAGTCCTAGTGGTTCACTCACGTTCAACCGGTACACAGATACGGCGATAACATTCAACGTTGGTTTGGTGAACAGCGATAGCACAGCTGTGACGCTTACATCAGTTAAATTACACTTGTCAGACAACGATGATTTTACAACATCGGGTGCTAAAGTATCTACTGCAATAGATATCACTGGTGCCCCAACCACTGTAGATGGTGATGCTGACGGATCTGCCGGTACAGGTTTGACGACTGGCATGACCGCTGCTGTTAAAATTGCTGATGGGACAGACTGTAGTTCTTACAACAAAATCTGCATTCAGGTGAAAGACGGCGATGCCACTCAATGTGAAGATGCTACAATGAACTGTGATGGTAGGTTAAGCACCTCTTGAATTCAAACGTATTTATGCAGCGTTTAAGCCATTATCGAAACAATATATAGCATTACATTGTTTTTTTAATTTATGGTCAAATTTTATGCTTTTATATCTGAAATGTGAAGTACATATCCTTTCAGAATTGAATACCAACTACCACGAAACATTTGATATTCTAAGGTGTCTTGATAAGATTTCTATCGGCTACGTTTTATTGATTGCTTCTGTTCACCATAATTGTATAACACTTTGTGAACTCTATATCCAATGGGACTTAATAACATTCTGGATTGTCGTCGGTCATTTTCCATATCATATAAAAGCATAATTGCTTTTTGTCAGGGGTTTTATACATCCTTGATTGAAATGAGACAAAAGCAAAAGAAACCAAACATCATACTTTGAGGTTGTTATGGATGACACTGCGTTCAATGTATCATATCTCAGCAATCAATCGTGACCGTAGAATAAATACGCACCAGGTTTCGACAACGATTACTAAGTGTATATTGTAAACATAACAAAATGAATAGCGAACATTGTAAATTATCAGTGTCATTGGATATTCTATAAAAATATCAACACACAAAATTGTCTATACAAAGTCGTCTTTTTGACATACTAGGTGCACTATCCAATGAAATTAATAGATCAGAAATGTGTGTTCAATTTCAGCATTAGCTTTCAAAGTAGACACCATTGCAGTGACAGCACCGACAACTTACACGCTGAACCGAGTTCAAGCGACCACGCTCACATTCAGTGCCGGCCTGTTTAACGCTGACGCAACGGAGACTACAATAACATCATACAAGTTGTATCTGTCTGACAACGAAGACTTGGATGCCGGTGCAGCCAAAGTGTCTGCCGCCATTGATGTTACTGGAGCTCCAACAACTGTTCCCGCCAATGCTGATGGTACTGCTAGTAAAGGACTGACCATTGGTATGTCGTCTGCTGTGAAAATCGAGTCACAAACTGACTGCAGTGCCTACAACAAAGTCTGCCTGAAAGTTGAATATGCTTCTACTTCTGCAACCGGCTGTTTCGATGTAACTGGCAAAACAGACTGTGCTTCAAGTAAGTGTTGCTGTCCAGGTACTCTGTTCCAAAGTTTCCATAATTATCTTGACATTTAAAAATTGCTCGATTATTTTTACAGATAATTTTTTTGTAAATATAGGTAAGGTGATTGATTGTGACACTATACTGGAGAACGAAAATTTGATGTCAACATAGTATAAGCTCATATTACAATGTAATGCAAACATTCGTTTTGTTCTATCTTCAGCCCTAGCTTTCAAAACTGGTTCATTTTCAATAACGGGACCATCAACCTATAAGTTGAATCGAGCAACAGCCACCACACTAACCTTCAATGCTGCATTAATGAATGCCGAAACCACAGAGGTGACCTTGACGTCTTACAAGTTACACCTTTCGGACAACGTCGACCTGTCTGCCACAGGGGCCAAAGTGTCTAAAGCCATTGACGTCACTGGTGCCCCTGAAAAGGTTCCAGCGAGTGCTGATGGAACTGCCGACAAGGGATTGACCACTGGTATGACATCTGCTGTGAAAATCGAGTCAGCAGATGACTGCAGTGCCTACAAGTGGGCGTGTCTGAAGGCAGAACCAGGTCCTGTGACAGACTGCACTGATGTCAGTGATAAAATTGAATGTGCAGGTAAGTTTAGCTGAACTGTATACCTCAGCGAGATACATATAAAAGATATCAGGTCCCGCACACGGTATGGAGGGTGATCTTCCAAAAGAGGATGTGAATCAGCTGATTTGTCAAGCTTGTTTATTTTCTAAACCGGCAATCATGACTGATGTTCATCTTCTGTAAGGATGTGACGGAAGTGGAGTGAACGTTGCAACTCAGGTTCAAAGAACAGATTTAGCTTTCTTTAATTTCAAATTTCAAAACCCCTGACAAATGGTCTTTGTTTCGGCGAAAAGTAGGGGTTAAATCGTATCGGAAAATTCCTGAAATATTACTAAAATGGCAAAACTCTAAGCTTCGTCGTTTGCTATTATTTTCATTTTTGTGTTAATCGTATCGGATTACCAGCTGGATGAATGTATTTTGGGTAATATCAATACTGAGACTGGTTGATTTGGTTGTATGTATGTATGTATGTATGTATGTATGTATGTATGTATGTATGTATGTATGTATGTATGTATGTATGTATGTATGTATGTATGTATGTATGTATGTATGTATGTATGTATGTATGTATGTATGTTTGTATGTACACCACTTGTGTAAACATAGCAGAATTGACCTAAAATCATAAAAAGCAAGAAATTGAAAGCATTTGTTTTCTCCAGCATCCTAATTATGCATTTTATAAATTTCTTTTGTTTTTACTATAAATTAGATGCAGGATCAACTATGACTAACCTAAGCTTGTCTGCTGCTGTGCTGATTTTGACGTCGATATTTTCACAATTTCAACAATAATTCTTAAGGTAAGACTCAGCCATGTATCGGCGATTATAATTTTGATTACTCTTTATTCTTGTTTGTCAGTCATATTATCTCACATGTATTAGTGGTCAACAGTTCAACAGTCATACGGAGATACACCAGCTCATCATTGTAGAACCATGCACGTAAAGTCATGCCAGATAAGTAGTCAAAATAGTCTTTGTTTGTACACCATGCAAACTTTTGAGACCAACGTGCATCGCGCTAACAATTGATATTTCACTGCCGTTAACAATGTATTTTTCACTTCAGTGGTGAATTTATTTTGTAAGAAATAAGTTGCGATAAAAATAATAAATATTTTGACAGCAAACCAAAATTGCTTGTCATTTTACTATAATTATGTAAGGCTATTATTTTTAATCTTGGAAAAGGGGAAGTTAGGTATGGAAACGTTCTACATAAATTTTGAAATTTTGAACTGTTTTACGTTTAAGTTAATTTACTGTAATTTTTGATAATATGACACGTTTTGGCGTTCAAAAATAGTTTACTTTGCAGATATTCCCTCATTATCGTGTTTCTGTTTTTCAGACAACGATGATGGATCACTTTAGGAAGACGCCGTAATGAACCATACGAATTTTAATCTTGTAACTCTGTGGATGATTTGAAGCATATATTTTCGATAATTTTAGTTTTGCCGTAATACACAATTAAAAGACACTGACAGGTGTTTATGACAGTACTATGGATGACGTCATTCGACATTGACACTGGTTGTTATTGTGAAGTTTGACGAACGACTCCGTACTCGAGACATCATATGTTTTAGTTAAACTTAGTGTGAACGGAAAACCTGGCTTTTAAAGCTCGCCGATGGCAGAATCACAACATTTTGTGTTTCTAAAATATAACCTACCAGGAAATGGCCCTAGGAAGTCACTTTCACTTGTGGCCACCCAGAGTGCCGTATTGCCGTGTCTGTATTGATAGGTAAAGTCTGCTGATTGGTTGCCTATTAAAGATGATATTGTTTACGAAGAATGCAACGGGGGCGTTTTGACACCGAAAGCTATAAGACTTATATTCCTTGTATCGATTAGGCGCAGAAGAAATCCTGTCTACGTATTCAAAATATAACATTATCAACTTGATTAAAAAGAAAAATTAAGTTTTTAAATCATACATCTGAGATTGTATTGATTGTATTGCTTTTATTTGAATGTATGTATAGCAAGGCACAGAGAGAGAGAGAGAGAGAGAGAGAGAGAGAGAGAGAGAGAGAGAAGAGAGAGAGAGAGAGAGAGAGAGTATGGAGGTGGCATTTTGAATGCCAACCAGAAAAAATACTGTCATCACCTTAACTGTTAATGCCATTCGCACAAGTATCAATATTTTTTATTTTCGCCACTGGATTAATTGTTGGTCAAAGAAATACTGAAAACAAAAATATGTATGCTATTAAATTGCAATCCATTCGACCATAAGCTATGGTGCGTGTTCAAACATTACATTTGAATACTCACTATAGTTTATAGATCAATGATAAGTTTAATGACCTTTAACATAAAAACGAAGGAAATGACGTGTTCGCCCTCAAGCGTCGAGGAAAGAGAACTCATGTCTTGGCATGGCATTTCTAGAAATTAACACTTGAAGCACTTTGCGGGGTAGAGTTGAACTTTGTGACCACTCACTGCTGATCGATGGTAGAATATTATTGTGCATTTAGTGGTCGGCATTGCCTCTGATGGTAGTTCCAATGATATTTTTTTTGACTTTTGACATTTTGACTCAAGAGTATATTATGTTGTGTAGCCTCGGGGTGTGCAATGAGTTTGGTGTAGGATCGTCGGTGCAATTCTTTAAGCTGCTCCGCGAATTCGACTGGAATAGAACTGTACATCTTCTTTCGTCGTCTTGATATGCGATTTACTATCTTGTATAGCAACTCGTCGCAAGTCATCGTACGAGAGCCAAGCAGAAAATGTGAGGCAGCACATAGGCTTATACAAACGTGATTGTCATCGACCGACAAGTAGCTGACCCCGACCATTACAGTCCCAGGTATGCATGAGGTTTGTCGTCATCTCAGGTGATCATCAGACTCAAGTCCAATTGGCTGAAAGTATGCAGACAAATGTGCGACATCACATACGCCCTCAATGATCGTGAAAATATTTTCTATCACATATAGGGCAATATTAAGCTGACGTTTCATTGAAATATTTGAGCGAAAAATCCAACTTCTATATGGAGTCACCGATAAAATGTAAAAACGTACATTTTGCACTGCAAAAGTCTGAAATGTACATGCGCGATACTTTCCAAATATATATATCGGTCGACCTAGCCTAAAGTCTCGTGCGCATGACAGTGTTTGTACGTACAAGTAGGGAGTCGTGAGCCTTATGTCAAATTTTCCCGACTTCCAGTTTTTAAATTAAACTATTCTTGGACGTTTTATGAGTATTTTCTCAAGTCTGTTGGAACTCTATGGGATGTCCTGACGCCTATGTAGTTGATAGCCACTCGCTGTTCCACCTCCCTTGTTAGAGGGAAATGGTCAGTTCAAAAGAAACCTTTCACTTTTATTCAATCGACGCTGAATGAATTGCGAATATTATATATCCTCAACTAACGGAATAGAACTTAAAAGCTTCTTGTCTCATCCAGTCGAAAGAAAGGGGAATTTTATGATTCTTATTTTAATGTCATAAATCGAAGGGGCAAAAGTTCAGGAGAGACTGTAGCTACACTATGGTAAGACTAATCTTTGCTCACGACTTTGTCACTACGTTTAATTAATAAAGTGATATGTAGTTGCAATTTGTTTATATCTATTTTATTTCAAAACTAAACCTTTTAAGAAATGAAGAATTTTATGTGTTTGACAAACAACAGAAGATCGAATTGCCAAGGTCGCTCTTACTCTTTCTAAATTCAGCACCTGAAAAGAATGGCCTTAAGGTCATCAGTTTTGGTTCGCCTCCTGTGCAGATAGAAAAGGCAGAACAGGAACCACCTAGAGCAGGTAATTGCTGTCATTGCTAAGTATTCCACCGGAATTATGGATTAGTTGTCGTTTAGTATCGGTAAAATGCGAAAGCATTGTAGTAAAAGTTCAGTATCGACATAGTGCGATTACATTGTCGTAAAACGTGCCAATTTTATGCTGTTCATCAAGAGGCGAATATCGACATTATTTTTTAAGACCGATCACAACGCAATGTTTTTTTTTGTAGTAATAGTACCACAGCAATCAAAGTATCGTATGAAGAAACCCCTACGTAGTGGTGGGTTTTCCTTTGTGGAATGGTAAATAATTTAGTAAAGAGCTTTAAAGAGTCGTCAAAATTGCCGTCAAAAAAGTTTTCAAATGTAAGAAAGATAAGTGGCTATTGGTGACTTTCGATATGACCAGTAAATGTGCGTCTCTCCCAGAAAAAAGTGTCAAGATGAACATATTTTAACACATCAACGTACAGGGGAAATCCCGACATGACGTCATTCGTACGAGTTGGGTCATGGTTTAGAAATTACGATGTGCTATGCTGATTCACATTCTGAGCAGTGGCGGCGCCCTCACTAGACCAATGAATTTGCCTGAATGTGCCGAGATACGGTAATAAATGTATTCCCGTAGGACATATTAGTATAATACATTATAATTTTGATGGTATGTATAATAGGTAAAAAAATTATGGATCATATTTGGGGTTTGTTTAAGTAAACAAACCAAAGCTCGATGTCTTAATGTATAAATGGTAATAATACCCAAACACCAAAAATTCATCATTATATATGGTGCATGACGGGAAGCGCCACTTGCTTATGAAAGACGATTCTTTTGTTTTTTTCAGCAGGCTTTCAACGATGTAATATGCATATTAGTCAAATAGATGCTGTGTCAAGAGGTCAGTCAGACACGCTAACTCGACCATAGGATAACAGAGGTCTTTCGTTATACTGCCTAAAGTTTACAAGCAAGTTAAGTTGTTTCTTGAGACACAGGCATACACTCACCATGGTACGCTTTAGCAAACTTAGGCCATGTGCCTTTCAATTGAGGAATGAAAGTTGTTGTACAAATCACTGTACCTTTAAGACATTTGTGCCTTTAACAGACTATCAACCCTTGCTCGAGTTTTCATATGATATACACACTTAAAGCTTCATACTGCAATTTACTTACTGAGAAAGCATTTTTTAATCAAGTCAATCTTTTGAAGGTGAATTCATCAAGCTTGATGAGTATGGATATTCAATTTGAACAATCTCAATCAATTATAGTTTAAAGTACTTTTCACACAGCAATATAAAACGAGGTGCACGAAGTCAGAAGCACGTTAAGTTTACAATATGACCTGTCTGTTGATCGCATCGATGTCCCATTTTGTTTTACTATGGGATGTTTTCACACTCGGTGTGTGAGATTACATGGCTCACAGCGTTTAAAGAGAGGTCAGACAACGGGCAGCCAGTGTCACTCAGTCATTTTCTTTGTTCATTTCCTGTCGCTGAGACTTACGACAGCTTTCCCAGAGAGCTAGAGAGAGAGAGAGAGAGCTAGAGAGAGAGTGAGAGAGAGAGAGAGACAGACGACAGACAGACAGAGAGACAGAGAGACAGAGACAGAGAGACAGAGACAGACAGACAGACAGACAGACAGACAGACAGACAGACAGAGACAGAGAGTCACAGAGAGAGAGGCAGTAGACTACCTGGCAAACTCTCCTTTATATTTTCAAAATGCAATCTAGGATTTTTAATCGTGGATCGTTTCGTCACAGATGAAAGGGTGGGGTAGCCATTTTTACAAAATCATATCTTTCATGTATTTTTTCCTCTTGAAACCCTTACCAAGTTATATAATTTGATATTTCATTAACACTGATTCATTTTTAATACGCCTTGCCTTGATCTCCTTCCTTATCAGTCCCTTTGGCTTTGTTCTAGTTCTCATCTCATAATCTGTCAGCTAGCTTGCAAGTCAATGATTCGGTCTGTTAGTGTCTGTAAAACTGGTGAACCGAGAAGTAGTCTTTTATGACACTTCAGTTACCCGTGTTCTAGTTGTATTAAAGAAAATATCACTCTTGCGTGAACGAGGCCTTGAACAAGGCCGCAGGGATAAATAACTATTGAAAACACGTGTCTTTGGTCTTTCCATTGAGACCAGTTTGGTCGCAGAGAATAATTTGAATAATCATTCATGTCTTGAAGCGTGCACACGTCACCGGGTGTTTGCAGCGTGCATTTTGATTAGCGTATACGGATTTGGTGGTACTTTAACACACTTCTCTGCGACGATTTTGAAATTTAGTAATGAGACATGGCTGTTGTGTGACTGTTCTTAAGAGTGAATCTTTATGTTAGGCGATACACAACTTGTATAAACTGAAGCGATACAAAACACAATACGTGTTAAGCTTCCTGGATATTATCTTAACAAATTCTTCCTGATTATGGAATCGTCGTAGACAACTGCAGCCTAGAGGAATGAAAGGATTTATGCAGACAAAATCTGCCTCAGTAATCGGTGAGTAAATTTTACATTGTGTATGATACTGACCGGTTCCACAGGTGGTGGCATATCAGTGACCCTGATTCATTGTATTGTATGTGCCAGTCACACAGTAAGCGAGCTACCCACAATTCTCCATAATCTGTACACACGGAGATCACTCACTGAACTGAAGCAAATTTCTTCTGTACACAGAACAACTCGGTCCATATTTCAAATTCTGGCAACATAGTTCTGATAATCATACTTTTCTGAGAAGATCAACCCTTTTCCACGGAGGAGATAGCAATTTTGTAATTTTGTCGACATAGATTTTGACAGCCATACACAATATTTTCAAGGAAACTAAGGGATGAAGTTGCATCTGTGTTGGCAAAAGAAAGGGCATTGATTTTTTTTAATGTTCGCAACAAAGGAAATTTGCATGTCTGACAGGTGGTATGATGAGACCGTCTTAGTTGCTGATAACTTTATCTTGACAAGTGTGCATTTTTAGCATCTTCAAACATCGACTTCTCATTCAATTTACTCTTGACTTTTAAACATAATCAATAACTTTGGAACAAAATTTTAACAAATAATCCTGAACTTAAATTATAAGTTTAAAATTGTTAAGGAACTGATACGATTGAAAAAGCCTTTAGCAAAAAATGTCTGAGTGAACAAATCAAGGGGAATTGTGGGTAGCCTCACTTACTGTGAGGAACTATTGACCGTAATCTTCCAATCTTCCAATTACCCCTTGTTTACTGTGTGTGAAATATATGTTCGGATAATCGATGAAATAAGTGATGAAACCACTCGTATGTTGTAAAAGGTTAGCCACGATATAGACTATTTCACTTTATAATGATTGTCATTCAGATACACATGACAACTTTTCCGCACACAGATGTTAGGTACGGGTGATTTGGGCAAATCGGCCATACCCACCAAGTCTATAAAATTCATGAGTTACTTTCTTGTTTACGCACACAACACTTAGAATCGATTGGAAATATGGGTAATGGTTATTACATCAGATTGATAACCCCATGCGTGGGCAGTGAAGTAATATACTCTTTGTAAGACAGCTACAATTCCGAATAGGGCAAGACAAATTTGTTTGTTTTACAAATTTCTCTACAAACACAACACTAACGTTCATCAAAGAGGAAAAACAATGCAGACCTAGCAAAGCCGTGTGTTACGACAGTCGCAACACAGTGACCATACAGCATGGAGCGTGGAGGTACCAACGTCGCTCCTGGCTCCATGATCGTAGCAAGCGACTGATCACGGTGGAATATGAGAACTTTTTTTTTTTACCTCCATGGACTAACGTACGTGTGACCGAAAACAAAACCAAAGAGATTGCTACTTGTATTTACTTCGAGTAGTTTTCTACCACGGTACCAACCAATGTGCAATGGTCAGCTATTAGCCCTACGGCCGGTATGAGTCAAGAGTACTCGGCTATGACTACGCTGAAGCCCTAGTATGGCCATCCTCCGCAAAGCGGACGGGCGCACGTGTAGACGCCAGAGTAATAGCCAAGGCCTTTCTTTTATTGTACATGTAGTTCTTGTTCCTGAACGGTGATTTATGTTCGTGCACTATGTTTCCCACCATTGTGATGGAGGGTAACATAGTGAACGGAACATGTACACAAAGGTCCACACAGCATCGTGTCTAACCCTTTCTATGTCATCTATCTGGAAAGAACCTTGGAAAAGGTAATAAAACGTGGGATAGTTGTATTTATGAGATAAACAGTGAGAATAGGAAGATTAAGAGGGGAGTAACAGGTTCATCTTGTTCAGTTCCTGTGGGGGAAGTTGGAATGCAACAAGTGTCCAAATATTATTACGTGTTAAGCGTTTTCTCCGGTAGAGTTAGGGTTTTTCTGGTTGATGAACCATAACTGACCTACCGAACATTGTATAGATTTCAGGAATACGTACTAAGAACACACGAATTGTAAACACCTATTGCCTGGTCATGAGAGCTATAGCGCCCGTCTATTACCCCGAGGGGCCGTGTGTTACCAGAAACACATCGGTTTTCCCCGAGGCCGTAGGCCGAGGGGTATAGCGCTGTCCACATGGAACCCTTCTCCACTTCGGCCTTCAAGGTTCTCACTTGAATATTTGC
The DNA here is from genome assembly GCF_041260155.1 of Ptychodera flava. Classification (NCBI taxonomy): domain Eukaryota; kingdom Metazoa; phylum Hemichordata; class Enteropneusta; family Ptychoderidae; genus Ptychodera; species Ptychodera flava. The sequence goes on along the minus strand of NW_027248277.1, from coordinate 11,554,777 downwards.
TACTACCACCAAGATCTGCACCTGCGGCGGCTTCATAAGACATTGTAAATCGAGATTTAAGGCGCGGTTATTGCTACAATGGTCAGAATGGTAATGCTATTATTCAGCTGAGGTCTACGAAATATACTAGATAGCAGGATTCTCACTGATGACTCATAACATTCCTCACTTTTGTATGCTTCAGCAAATGTTGGCTAGGTTCATGACATTTCAGTTTCTAGTGCCCTAAAGGGAAAATCTCCTAAAATAACCCCACATCTACGCATGTGAGATGGTGAAACAACGTCACCGTCTTTGAATTGATGCTATTGTCTGTTTCAGTCTAATACTAAATCACCATTCATGTTTTTAAGAGTTCTTCCGGAAATTTGCTGCGTGCATTTTGATTGGCGTTGTAGTGCTTCGTTGTATTATATTTTTGCACACGTCTTCGATGGACAATTTTCAAATCTTGTAACATTAAGGACGGTAGTACCATGTTGTGTGGCAATACATTTTTACTGCAGTCATACACAATCAGAATACATTGAAGCGCTATACAAAAAGATATATGTATCATAATGAATACTACCATTGCAAACTTGGAATAGAAGAGACCTTGGTTGACAAGGACAGATGCAGACAAACGACGACTTGGCTAATTGGTTAGTGAAATTTCTTCGCCGTAATATGAAGATAGATTCAAATGGTCTAATCATACGCCAAAACAACATATGTAATGTGTAATTATTTTACACGAATTAATATCTATTTATGCATTAAACTTTACTCGGTGAAAGTATTTATTGCGATTAAATCACCAAACTTTGTACCGCGTGCTTGCTTGTTTTTCTTTTGATCAACTTCTTGTGTTGGTGTTCTAAAATTTGGCGCTACAGTTTACATAAAGGTATTACGCGACTCGAAAGTGAATGACTTAGGCTAGGCTAGAGTGTACTTGTCAAGAAAACATATATCTATCGTGTTTGTGTCTTTTCTTTCTGAATTACCGGTAACTGCAATAATCCTGTATTTTGAAGACATTTTTGATTGCTTCACTGTTAAGTAAAAAACAGGCTAGCCAATTCCGAAACATGTCTTTATTTTGCATGAGTCGATGTGTTTTTTTCTACACATTCCTCTTCGAGAGTTTTGCAGCGTGCATTCTCATCAGTGTTTCACTGTTACCTTTGCACATATCTTCGCTTGACGATTTTGAAATCTAGTTATGAGACTTGACGGCTGTTTGTTGTTGTGTGACAGCTCAGGCGAGTAATTATTTTACTCTAGTCACAAACAATGTGAATTATGGAGCCATGTGAGCACGATATGTGGTTTGCTTTCTGGATAATTCTTGTAAAATCGGAAATGAAAAGACCTTGGATGACCATTTACAGTACCGTTGCTGAGATTGCAGTGTGATACAAAAGCTGTCAAAAAGAAGTTATTTTTTTCCTAAGTTTCTATTTACACGTTTTCCATCATTGCCTCTTTCTTGTCTGTGATGATGGCAATTTTAATTTATCTGCACGGTATGTATTTCAATACATAGCTGTATCATCAACAAATTTTCTGTAATGAATCATTATAGTATTTCTCTACCTTCGCTACACATCACCGTCTGTGTCTGACCTGATCTGCTAGCTTACGACAGATATGCAAGATATAATTAAGCAATAATGGTTAATCTGAATATTAGTTCCATTTCATTTCAATTCTAATGATGCATAATCTGATACATAGAACCGATATCTTGCTTCGTGCAAACTAACGCAAAAATGTGCAACAGCCCTTTGACAGTTCCACACCGAGTTCAAAATCACCTTGCTGTTGAAAAAAGAAGACATTGTGCTACACGACACTTTTTTTGCTGGGGTCTAAAAAAAGTACTCCACTTGTAAAAAATCACTCCTGTGCGACCATGGGAGGATCCTCGCCTGAGGGAAACATAAATTTATCTGAAACCCTTAAAAGACATCAGTCGGACTTTAAATGGAGACAATCAAGCGCCGCAGGCCAATGTCAATAGCTACATTTTTGTCGAGATGCACCCAATATGTTTAAGCAGGCATTGTGTTGCCCGTGGGAAAGCTCTTTAACATACCTTCCCTCACCGAACTGAAAAAATAGTACTGCAAAATTGTGCAGTCACTTAACAAGGCAGAAGGATGATTCTTCACATACACTGTACTAGACATAATCAGTAGAAATTTAAGCGCCGTGTATACAGGATACTGTACTTGATCCTATGTTCATAAACTCTAATTGAATAAGAGATCTTCGTTGACATTTTACCACTCTAAGGACAAATAGGACTGTGACAGCAAAAAAAAAACTTTGGCTTCCTAAATTTGAGGAAAGTTTACACAGTACACCATGTTGTCCTGTTTTTGTAATTTTTTGGCGGACTGAAGCGGATCAACAAAATTGTCCCGAGTTTATCGCTGGTGTATCGCTAAAGCGATTCATTCAGGCGTTCGGTGATTTGCATATAAACGCACACCTTCATTAAATTTTGGACATGGGACATTGCTCTTAATTGCCAACCTTCAACCCTGCACGCAGGTTAGACAAAGTATAGCTAGGGGCTGCCTACACGTCAGTCCCTAGGGATGGGTAGGTGTTTTGTTGTATTGCTAATAAAGATGTATTCTACCAACCTTGACATATTTTGTCAACATGCTGCATTATCTGTAGAATTGGATCGCCTAATGCGCCAAGGCAAGCAGGGGTAAATTACCAATCTGTGGACGCTGTCAGCAGATTATCACCGGATTAACTTTGAAAAAGTCAACAACGAACGCGACTGCAAGGTATGACAGAAGACCTTGCTGGTGCGTTTAGAAAGGCCTCATGCCAAAAAAGTAACTGGCAGCCATATCACAGAAACCTACCCACAGTCGCTTGTATTTCCGTACACTGCGTACGCGAGTAGACCTGGAGGTATCTGCTCGCGTACGTCATGTACGGTAATACAAGCGCCCATGGACGTGCCATGCAGCTTCTCAAAAAAATATGATACACGTGCGACCTAAGGCTGCGTTCACAAATAACGATGGGGGGGGGGGGGCTTGAGGAACGCAATTGAAATCTAATTTTTTTCAGACCCCCCGTCAATATCCCCAAACAATTTCAAATGCCCCGCCTCTATGTGATCACATTTTTCAGGTCCCCCACCTGAACTATTTGTAAACGATGTACACGCCGAAAAAATAAACATCTATTGCGCCGTTCCGCTCGCAGGTGTTCAACACTACCTGTTAGTAGCAGTTTGTAAAGTAATATTCCTAAGGCAAGTTCTTAAATTGATTCATTTTTAAAGGCATCGGTGAACTTTTTGGATTTATCGGTCTAAGCCAACTTGAGTTAATCCAACTCTGGCCAGGTCATTTGCTCCTGCCGAAGAGCACACAAAATGACGATCATGAGAGAGTATGCAAATTGTGAATTCTGGCTAATTGCCATATTGTAAAAAAATTGAGCACGGTGACGTACCAACAAATTTGTTTCATAAGTACAGGATATATATGAATTAGATGCTACTCAAAATTGACAATACTTCCAGGTAAAATACTCCATCAGGTAAATGTTTTAATCTCTGGAATTTTGGGTGTAATAATGGCAAATTTAGTCAACTATTTTTTCATTTAGTCTTTAGTATTCAAAGTTTTACTTTTGTATTATCTTATGAGAAGAAAGTGAAAAGTAGCAAATCACTGAAGCATGTTGGGGGACCCCATCGTTTTCCTTTGATACTTGATTATTCTCATATGCCAGAATTAAAAAATTTCCAATAATTTTTAAGTCTCTTTGTCTTCCATGTGTATCTGGCAAGATCTTGTGTACAAGTATGTTTCACTTTCATGAGCGTCATTTGACCAAACTCTTTCTTCAACTATAGTACATTAGGGTCAGAGCTATCTCTGTCACTGCTGAGATATGCATTGGCAGTGACACTGCAGTAGCAGGTGGTACTTGATTGTAACACAACCCGTTGGGAGTAGCTGTATTAACTTTTGTAATTTGGCAATATTTTTTGATGTTATGTGCATTAATTTGTTCTCTGTTTCTGTGCCGCTTATACTGTTATCGCCCGTATTTATTTTGTAATTTTATGTGTAATTTTAGTGTACATTTTTGGTGTTGAGGCATGGCACAGTGTTGATACGGTAACTCTCCCTTTTGAGTTTGTGTTGGCCTTTAAAAAGGCCGTTTGGTATTGCGATCCTTGTTTGGCCCATGCTGTATCCAGTTATGTACGTTGTTCACAACGTTTACTGTTGCTGGAATGTTGTGTGGTTTCTTGTCGATTCATTGTACGGCCTAGGATCTTGTCTTGCTCATCTTCGCTCACTACAGTCACATGAGGTCTACTCCGCTCCGCGTCTATGCGCCCAATAGACGTGTGCACATATGTCCGTCTTCTTCTCAGGCACATGTACACACGTCCATGGCAGAGCGGAACAGACCACCGGTGACCGTGCACTCACCTATGTTCAGGACGTCTTCCATCTCCAGTGCAGGTCTTTTACTGTTAGTCTTCGTGTAGTCATATGTTCTATTCGTTGTTGTAGGGAGACTGGGGCTACCGTTGGTGTCTCTTAACATAAAATACTAACCGTTATGTATTTGTTATCTTGTTTGTATTGAGGGTGTTCTTTGCTCTTGTTTCCGCCTTCATGTTGATTGTTAGTTCTTTCTAGTCGCATTTTATTGGCTGTTAACTGAGCTCTGTAATTGGCTGTTCTTTGTTTATTCTGATCATTGTATTTTTGTGATTTCAGAATCTTGTGTTTTAGCTTAGCATTATTGGGTTTTGATGTGCAGAAATTGATGTTTGTATTTTCTGTGGATCGAGCTGTGTATTGCCTAATCATACATGATTGTTGGGACAGTTAGTGTTACGCTTCAAATATATATGACGATGGTCGTGTTCGTATTGTGTTTACTAGATTGAGAGAAAGATATATGTGATCGTCAACTGTTTAATGTTATGCGTTTCTGTCAAAATGCAGGAATTGTTTCTGTGTTTATAAGTTGTCTGTTGTAATCTTTGTATGAAGTTGGTGGTTGACGAGTTATTTTTGACGCTTCCTTATTAGTGTGTAGAATTTCATTCATCTTCCTTTATCTAACGGTTTGATTGGTATCTCACCGTTTTCTGATAGTGTTCTTGATCACATGCCTTGGACATAGACTGTATTTTATCCTGTGTTTTGGAAGGTGAAATTCAGATGAATTTGAGGCTGCTATGTGTATTGATTTTCATTTTGGTTTGTGCTCTTGTAATGCGACATTTTTGTTGACGTAATATGTTTATTTTGTTCTCTATTTCTGTGCCCTCTTATGATGTTTACCCCTTCTATTAATTTTGTAATTTTATGTGTAATTTTAGTGAACCTTTTTTAGTGTCGAGGCATGGCACAGTATTGATATGGTAACTCTCCCTTTTGAATATGTGTTGGCAGTGTTCAGCTTGCTATCACAGCCTGTGTATGTGTACCATGCATTTGTCATACTGACAACTGACTGTCAGTCTGGATTCTAATTGTAAATTATCACCTAATACCGATTTATAAGGCTTTGTTGACAAACTGAAAATTGTGTGTTTGAGCATGGTGTAGGGAGACAGCAAGAAAGTGTAGTTGATAAATTGCATAGAAATATTGCAAAAATCATAAACAGTTGCAGCTTCTGCCTGTTACTATGCACAAGTTTGGTTTCTTACAACAAATCACACATGATTAGATTTAAGAGATAAAAGTAATGAAATGTGGCAAAATGGTTCTAGATTTTTAAATTATTACTAATATTACAACAATTGGATGGCATAAAAACGGTATTCATTTTTCATTGAATTACCTACAAAAACTTGGAATTGGAAAATGTAAAACAAAAAGGGAACCAAACATATTTTCAACTCCCCCTACAGGTAGAGCAAAATTTTCGAGTCCCCCCTCTACCACCCCCAACTTTTTCGAATTCACCCCCCCCCCCCCCCGAATTCCTCCTACCCCCTAACCATTTTTTGTGAACGCAGCCTAACGCATGATTGGACAACAGGTCTGAGTCATCTGGCTTCATTTCAGCAGAGGCAGCATGGTGTGTGTATGAGCAATTTCCCCTCGGCGCGTAACACAAAGTGCTTTGACCTTTTACACTGACCCAGAAATGCGGAGCGAGTGACGTCATGTCGAGGTTGAAAGAGCGCATTCCCATATTACAAGACAGAGACAAATGAAATTGTGTTGTTTGTATACTTTAATATATAATGCAGCAACTCAGCTAGAAACAAAATGCCTCACCGCAAATTAACTTTTTTCGACCAAAAAATACGTTGACCTTCCACATTCTGACGCCGACCTTTGAAATAAGCTGTCCTAAACGATAGAAGAAAATATGTATAGTCTAATAACAGTCGCCGTAAAAACAAGTTCCTTGAACAATATGTAGACTTGCATGATATTTGAACTTTGAACAACCATTTTTTGATTCATAAATCGAGCGAAGAAAATTGCACGCAGAAACGTGTTGAATGGCGTTAGTTCAAGTTTTTGTCATGTGACCATGTTTATAGAATCGGGTCACATGACATCGCTTGCGTTCCGGCTGAATTAAATCATTTTCATTGTGTGTCACCTTGACTGCAGTCTTGTATACATTACTTTTCAATATACTCCATATTCACTCGCTCACATCCAAGTCTTCTTTAGCTTTTACTTCGGTATCTTTGATGGCATTCCGATTTATTAAAGACGGGTACATTGACATAGGGTGGTGATAATATGTCCAAATCTTGATATGTTTCTGATACCTGGTAAGTGAAAGTACATTACTTGGTGAAACCGAACTTTCTGTCGATGTTACGGAGCAAATTCAAATATCCCTGACTTTTTTAGATATATTCTACCAAAGAGGGGTTCATATATCTGGTTATTGTCGGCAAATAAAATTGAATGACCATAATTCCAGTATCACAACAATAAGTCCATCTACATATAACCGGCAACATTTCAAAAACGAAATTGTTTGTTTTGAGGGTGCAGTTATATCTTCACTGGGTGACTGGCTTAAAAAAAATTGTGAGTTTAAAGTTGACGAAGAATTTACTGGATTTTCAAGCTTATTTACTCTCTAACGTTATGACCGTGCCATGAGTTATTGTAGTACGTAAATAATAAGTCATGTAATCTTTTTTTCGAAGTCGATTGTTTATGAAAAATCGTAATAGGTTAGAGTTCCCCATCATCCATCACATATCGCAATTAGGTTATTTGATCGAAGAGGGGAATAACTACCTCCAAACCGTTTACATCTTGCACTCAGCGAAGAATTACTCAGCATACGACCTGTTTGTGTGGTCTACTACACTCAAAACCAAATCTTCAGCCGTTTGCCATTTGCATATAAATACAAACCCTTGCAAAAAATTAGAGTTAGAGTTCAGGCAAGGGTCATTATTCTTCGTTGCCAACGTTTGACCCTGCTCGCAGACTGTATGGAAGGTATGCATTTAAAGACAACATATAGCTTGTACTCATTTCAGAATTCGAACCCAGTCTTGCATTAGACACTTTTTATTTGAATCAGTCAGCGCGTCTCCGATGCAAAGGTCACGGAAAGACACAATTGCCTGCTAGTCAGCTTCTCTTGCTTGCAGTAATGTCAGTAATAATTCCAGACACGAGTTGATTACGCTACTGCACTCTATTCACTCGGCCCATGCAAGGGGAGTGAATTCTGCTCTCTGGAAAATAAATTCGCAACATGTATATTTGTTCTCGAAAACAGATAATGATAGGTAGGAGACAACAATGTGCTCAATGATTCATGTCTTTTGGAGAGCAAGGGGAAGTTTGTATCATCGATTCAGAGGACAGTTTTGCTATTGCCGTGAAACATACCTCCCGCAGACGATTTAGAAATCTTCTAATAAGGTTTATGGTGTTGTGTGAAAGGCCATGTCCAGGTAGATTGCATGGATATTGCATGTAGACGTCTATTGCTTTGCATATTCTTTGTTTACTTCGATTATTAAGGTGTAGCTGCAGGTTGCAAACCAAGTTTTCAAAGTAATATTTCTCATCTAAGATGGCAAAGAAACCCACTCATATATATTTTCAAAAGCTGAGAATGTAACGTTTAGTATGGTTACAATAGTTTATTCGAAGGATGGAGTTGGTGTATATTTGGCGTAAAAACCCTCAATTTTGGTATTAATGATAAAAATTGATTTAATTCGAAAACTTTACACTATTTTCTCAAATTTAATTTTTCAAACACGATTGGAACTAATTTGGGATCATTGGATTTTCATATTTTGCAAATTTCTCAAAAGTGTTAGGTGCCATATAGCTGAATGTTGCAATATCGCAAATTACTCATGAAAACAAGTGTGTAATATAAAAGGAAAAGCAGATGAGATTACATTTGACGATGAAATTGACATTACTTCACCATCCAATTATCATAATACATATTATGAAGGAAGACTGGACCCTATATTTTAAAATCACAATAGTCGACATAGCCGTACTTATAATATTTGTTACGCTAAGGCAGGAAATTAGATTACCAGTGCCAGGAGAGAATCGGCTCCATTAATGTTGAATAAGGTACTATACCTCTCGAGCAGAAATGATATTATGTTGTTAAATTGTTCTGGCATCACAGGGTGCCTACTGAATAATAAGAACTTTTCAGAGTATTTTTAACTATGTACGTTCCCTTTGGACATGGCTTCTATAACATATTAGAGAGCTTTGATTGACAATGCAAGGTAAGACTTTCAATATACTGTTATGATATAATAGCAATAATTCACACTGAGCGACGGTATACCACTCGATTTTGACCAGTTCACTTCATATATGCACGAGCGATGAACTGGTAAAAATCTCGTGGTAAACTGGTGTGCATTATTACTTACACATGCTGGACGTATATGAAGCCTTTTGCCCAGCGTCAGTCTTCGAAAATACGCCAAACCTTCACGAAACCGCAGTCCCTTTTGAAGGGACTATGACGAAATAATATTTCAGTCAAACTTCAAAAGGACGATACTTTTAGTCGTCCCACACACTGCCTTGCATGCCAATGCTGTTCGAACAGGGTGATTTATATATTATCGATGTAAACGTTACCTTACTGTTGTCGGTCTGTAACTAAGCAACCGTTAAGATAATGCTAACTCTGAAAGTTTCCCATGACACACGTAACCCCAAAAGACTATAAATATCAGAGAACGTCCACCCCAATAAGATAGATGTGTTTACCAAGCATGTTTGTCTTTTGCGAGATGAAGATGCATCCTTTCCGGACAGTAGTTTACAAGGAACAGTTGGTGAGAAAGCACAGAAAGTTCGAATGATGAACGATCAAGTTGTTTCTAGGTAACATTGGGTATATAAAGTCTTAAAAGCCAGTTTTGAGGTTAGTTGTTAACATGGCAATTTGGAATGCAGAGCCGTTGCGTGCATTGTGTCTCGATGTTGTTGCAGGGGGAATGTTCAATCTCATGAGTTGCTTTTTCTTGGGTTGTCACAAAAATCGGGAATATTTGAGTTTGCCGTAGTGTAATGTGATGTACGGTAAATTGTGAATGCTCTGTTCTCTTTCTTTAATTCGTTGAGACCGTGGGCATGTTGAGCCTTATCATATATCAATGCCCCTATGGCTCCGTCCCGATGACGTTTACTGTATTTTTTTTTAATTTGTCGGTCCTGTTACTTAGTTACGATTTAAATAACTCTGCGAGTTTCCCATGACACCTGTATTTGCAGACGACCATAAATTTTAGAGAACATTTACTTGAATAAGGTAGGAGTGTCTACCTTTCTTATCCGTACTTTACAGCCCGTAAAGAAAATTATCTTCGAATAATAGTGAACCAAAATAGATGTTAAACATTCAAAGTTTATATTATCGTCTTTCAGGTTGTTTCTAGGCAACATGGGTAATATTCTTCAGCAATGCTAGTTTGTTTATCCCTAGAGTAGACTCAACGAGCTGAAGAGAACTCGTGAATATCCCTTGATGATTTCAAAATTCAAATTAAACATTTTTCATTTCTAACGAGCTGCTTTAAGGCTAAACTGTGCTAACATAAGGCCTTTGCTAATAAAGGGAAAGCAACTCCACACATCGTTCATATATTAGTGATTTGCGTTTAATGTATAGTAGTGTGTATTTTTTATTTCACTGTCTTGTGTATAGAACCGATTAGGCACGGCGAGACACAGCTGTAATCTGCGTGTCAGTGCAGACTGTACTCCAAGTGGAGAAACTGCGTACGACACTGTGATCCTTTAACACATGTTTCTAAAGTTTGCCACACTTTCTTCATCAGTCGCCTCAAGTTCATGTTTAGTGGATAAAATGTGTGGTATATTGGAAGATTGTATGTATTCCTATATTGTCCCGCTGGAAGTATGTTCTTTTTATTCTGGAAGCCAGGATGTCTAATTTTTTCAGTCGTGTTCAAGGTCGTGTTCATATTGTGTTTAACAGGTTGAGAAATAGATAGATATATGTGGTCGTCAACATGTTTAATGTTGTGCTGTCAAAATGTTGTATTTTTTCTGTGTTATAAGTTGTCAGTTGTAAACTTTGTTTGAAATCATTGGTTGACGAGTTATTTTTGGACGCTTCCTTATTTTGTAATCAGTATTGTATACAATGTCATTCCGCTTCCTTTATCTAACGGTTTGATTGTGATTGGTATCTCACCGTTTTCTGATAGTGTTCTTCATGACATGCCTTCGACATGAGATGTGTTCTATTCTGTGTTTTGGAAGGGGATATTGAGATGAATGCGAGGCAGCTATGTGTATTGATGTTCATTTTGGTTTGTGCTCGTGTAATGCGACATATTTGTTGATGTTATGTGCATTAATTTGTTCCCTGTTTCTGTGCCGGCTTATACTGTTATCGCCCGTATTTATTTTGTAATTTTATGTGTATTTTAGTGTATATTTTTGGTGTTAAGGCATGGCACAGTGTTGACACGGTAACTCTCCCTTTTGAGTTTGTGTTGGCCTTTTAAAAGACCGTTTGCTATTGTGATCCTTGTTTGGCCCGTGCTGTATCCAGTTAAGTAAGTTGTTCACAACGTTTACTGTTGCTGGAATGTTGTGTGGTTTCTTGTCGATTCCTTGTACGGCCTAAGATCTTGTCTTGCTGATGGTCGCTAACTACAGTCACTTGAGGTCTACTCCGCTCCGCCTCTATGCGCCCCATAGGACACTTAGGGTAGGTTACTTCAGCTGTTGCCATGGCATGCAGCTAAGCGTCGCCAATCTTACCGACTTGAGTGTGACTTGGTTACGTTTATAATTGATTGTATACAGTCGGAATATTTCGTTTATACATATACTTTGACTTGCATGTCCCACAGTGTGCCGTGTTATATTAATAATCAATCATGCTAACATGTACACCTATTATGGCTGTAAATCAGTGGCGAAAAGCGCCACCTGTATGTATTTCATGGCGAAATGTAAATGCATTTAGTTTGATCACAGTATTAGGTAATGAGGGGATTATTAACGATGGATTTTCTGGCCATTATTATGGCAATACAGGCCTTGGCATGCTCACCCTCAATTCCTCAACACATGGACCGTGGCTGACCCTTACCTCCATTGTGTCTTGCTTAAAGGAGGGATTGTCACAGTGAAAAGATCGACACCGGTTTTGCCCTGCACAAGAGTACATTGGCACTTGACCGTGTGTACCTACACGAGACGCATAAACAGTGATGCAACGTCACAGTGTAAGATTGGGGCTCCATTTTTGACTTACTGCACTAAGAACGGCACGCATCAAACGGTACTACAGAAGAAAGTGATATGATATTTTTATTATGGTTTTCTTTTTATCCTTGAAATCATATCATACCTGCACTTATTGTGAAGGCACACCTCCGAACCATTAAATACTAGAGCAAGCCAGTTTTCATCTCAGTGAAGTGTGCAGATGCCCAATTTTTAGCTCACGCATTCATGCATGTGAGCTGATGTCGTAGCGATGTCTGTCTGTCTTTCAGTCTGTGTGCTCGATATCTGAAAAACGGCTCATCAGATAAAATCAAATCTGGTACATAGTTTAGAAATGGCAAGAACTGATTAGTTTTTGGTGGGTGTGAGCTGCTTACGTTTTTCTAATTTGCATAATTAATAATTTAAGAAAAAAACAGATATACTTTTAGAACAACTGCACACAATTTCATGAGATTTGCTACAAATGGTGATCACATCAAGATATATCAGCCGTGAAAGTTATTAAGGGGTGACGTGAAACATAATTGCTAATTTGCATATTGAATGAAATTTCCTAATTAGGGATATATATCTGAATTGACATGATCAAAATTGACGAAACTTGGTATGTATATTGAAGATACTATGACTTAACATTATTGAAAGTCATTAAGCATTTTGAGTGAAGCCAATTCCTAATGTGCACATTGAATGAAGATTTCTAATTAGGGATATATATATGAATTGACTTGATCAAAGTTGATGAAACTTGCTACATATATTGAAGTTACTATGATACAACATTCTTGAAAGTCATTAAGCATTTTTACTTCAGCCAATTCCTAATTTGCATATTTAATGAACTTTCCTAATTGGGGATATTTATCTGAATTGACTAGACCAAAGTTGACGAAACTTGCTATGTACATTAGAGATACTATGATACAACATTATTGAAAGTCATTAAACATTTTTACTTCAGCCAATTCCTAATTTTGCATATTTAATGAGATCATTTCTGTCAATTCCTTATTTGCATATTTAATGAACTTTCCTAATTAGGGATATATACTGGGATTTACTTGATCAAAGTTGGCAAAACATGCTATGTACATTGATGATTATACCAGGTTAAAACACTATTGAAAGTCATTTCGCATTTCATATCAGCTTATTTATATTTTGCATATCTAATGAGCCTTCACAGTTTGGCATATGTAGCTTAAAGAACTTGACTAAAGGCAACTATGCTTGCTATATAAAGTGGTGATACAATGACAGCAGTCAAAGAAATTTAGTATTTTTATTTCAGCTAATTACATATTTGTATACATAATGACATTCAGAAATTATCTGTGGTGAATATTGTTCATTACTTTGAATGAAGTTGCAAATATGTGGTAAAGATTCAAATTTACACATAACTGTGATATATAATGAAACACGTGAGCATTTTCAGTTCACATCTGGTTACGTTTGCTAAAGAGTGTCAATCGACCTTGTTCTGCTCTGAATGCATTGAAAACACTCTCCCGAGCATTGCATGAACAATATGCGATATAGTGAAATAGAATTACCGAAAGATTTTACTTCTTGACATTTGGATGTTGCTTATCCTTTGCTTTTTAAAGACTTGAAAATCATTCAGTTATCAGTGGTCAATCTGCATGTATTCCAATGTTATGACTTCAGCGTCGGAGCTACCGGGCTATAATCACGTGATCTCATGCTAGCATTAACAACGGAGGTAACAACGTGAAAGAGAACCCTCTTAAAATAACGCGAATCACTAACAGAGGAATAATTTTGACACGGTTTCATGCTTCAGGAATTCATAAATTCCATCAAATGTTGTTTCAACAAAGTTCGCGATGTTTTGATCGCATTGTTAAGGCAAAAATTGATCTAACCTTTCGCCAAGGTAGATAGGCACACCACGTCATCCACCGCCGTCAATAGGATTCACACTTATGGTGGATTGACCGTGCTTTAATGACCAGTTTAGTAAATACCGCAGTGATGAGCGTTCGTCTCATACTTTGGGCCCTTGCTGCATCATATACTGTGTCCGAATGCATAAAAAATCAAGTAAATCAAAGTCGGAATCAAAAGTCTTTATCTACGACGGAAATCATTCCGTTCGAGGGCCGGCCAAGGTCATTATCACCATTATAACAATTTGGCGTTACTCAGAGACTTTCAATTTTAATTTTTATAGTTATAAACGGCAATAACAACATACGTACAATTGGAGTATTTGAAAATTAATTCTCTAATGCTTGATATGTTTTGCTGGAAGTGTCTGAAGCCTGTTAGACACAATCATAATTATCACCTGTGTTGTTTACTGAACTAGCAACCTCAAGGTCGGTACGAATTTTCATGACAGTTTTTTTTTCCGTCGAAAGTCCTTGTCTGATTCAAAACGTTTGATCATACATTGTGATTAGCAAGGCTACATCTGCATGCGATGCACTCTAGTTGAATACGTAGACAATGTCTCTATCTTTCTCTTGGGGTGAGGTGAGGTGAGGTGAGGTGAGGTGAGGTATGAAAAATATAGCTGCAGCTATGTCATCAGTAAGTACGGGTCAAAAGTAGGAGACATGCTTGTACACCATGGATTTTAGTTGCAGTCAATACAGCAGGCTACATTAGTCGTCAATCGAGTGAAGTCTGTACGCCACGGTCACTCCAATTTTTTATGGAGTGACCGTGCCTATGTAGAACTGGCTTCCACCATTTTCAGCTTTTGTGCCAGGTGTTGGCACAACGAAGCGTCTTTTCAGTTATGTCGTACCGATGTCGCATCGCAATTGCCAATTGGTGTCAGACTTTGAAAATACCAATAACCTTCACGAAACCACAGTCCCTCATGGAAGGACAGTGACGAACTTAATGTTCAGTCAAACTTCACAGGGGAGATAGTCGGTGTTTCCACACTCTGCCTTGCATGCTAATGTTGTTCAAGAAATTTGATTTTGGTATTATCAATATCAACGTGATTCACTCCTTCCGACCTGCTTAGCATATTAACTATCCCCGAATTTTCGGGGATTGCATACATGGCGAGTTAGCATCGGCGAAGTTGGAGTTGTGTGACCATATCCATTTCCACATTAATGTTGTTTTTTAGTTGTATGCGTTCAATTTTAACTTGCTGAAAGAACGTGGCGAACAATGATCGTTTCATGTCACCCTGTGTTTCCCTTTGTCTATCTATCTTTTCTGTCTCCTTCTCTACATTTTGGCTACTCTGCAACATTTTTCCACGTCAACATTTTCCACGTCGACATCTTTAATTTAAGAAAGTGGCGTAGTTGTATGCATGTACAGGTAATGCCACGTGATGTTTCAGCGTGACAATCCAAGTGGTAAGGGTGACCCTTTTATTTTTTTGTTTCTCATCTCCAGAGGAATACTCGGGCAGGGCGGGCGGTCGAATAAAAAAAACAACTACCCCCAAAATCTGTATTTGTTTCAGTTCAATGTTCTGTCCATTCAGTCTCTACAATTTTTAAGTACTGAAAAACGTGTACTTGTTTCAGTTCAATGTTCTATCCATTCAGTCACTGCAATTTCTTGTCTTTCAGTTCAGTATTATGTGCTCTCTGTCATTTCAGTCTGAGTCACTGCAATCTCACAATTTGATGATGATGGTGCCGTTGCTAGAATGGTTGTCTCACAGGCGGCGCAAATATTTTTCTTTCATGTCGGAGCTGAAATTTACGGTCGGTCGGGAGATGAAAAACACAAAAATAAACAATGTCGCCCTAATAAATGTGTCGACAAGAATATAAGTTTGCAGAGACTACAAATCATAAAGAGTCAGCAATTCATTGTGTCACGAGATGATGTGTCATTATAATTCAATGCGTATTACCGTTAGCGTAAAGGCAGATTTTAGGTAAAGAGTTACAATTACCTTAAACTTAGAATCGTGATAAATGAGAAATGACATTCATTCATTGAAAGACGATTATGAGATAGCTTAAGTTGTAACTCGGCTGAGTTTCCGTGCTGTATATGAAACGATCAATTTCAATTCTACTGGGACATTCGTCTTCAAATACAGAAGTATTACGGTCGTGTGGTACCTTCGATATAATGTAAGAATTGGACGCGTACGAATACTGTTCGCAACAGGCAGCTTGAGACTATTCCCCAGTAAAACCAGAGTGAAGCTGGACAGAGTTTAGTTAGCGACACTTGCTTTAAATTCTGATGTAGATTGTAGTCATCGAATTGTGACTCCTCAAAAGAGTTGCAAACACCAACATTCCTAAACGTCTTTGCATTTCGGAAAGATCACCGGCAAGTTAAATTAATCCACCTTTGGACTCAGGATTTTTTTGTTTGATGCCTTTTCCTCTCCCACTTACGTATAAAGCATATTAAGAAGCTCGTTAGCTGTGTTTGTTACAAGCGCATGACAATATGTAATACAGACCCAGCGTTTTCTTAATGACTTGGTTAAATATATAGTATTTGTTTGTCGATGTCCTGCCAATCCATGAACCCTTGGGGAACTTCGCATTTCCCATATGCTTTACAACCTTATTTCGTTGCTCTACGAATATACGATTGAATGTATTGTTATGTAAATTGTAGTATGAAATTTCCAATATTTCGAGCTTTAAATTGAATATTATATATTTTCTGCAATCTCCAAGTATTAATCAGCTCAGGTTGGAGGGGCCATTCTTTGCAAGAATGCAAGTAGTCAGAGTTATCGTTTCCTCTCGACAAACATCCGCTTCTTACAAATTTACTTTACTGTTGTTGGTCTGTAACTAAGCGACCTTTAAGATAACGCTGACTCTGAAAGTTTCCCATGGCCGGTAACCCAAAGACTATAAATATCTCTAAACGTCCAGCCCAATAAGACAGATATGTTTACCGTCCATGCTTGTAGTTTGCGGATATGGAGAACATCCTTTCTGAACAATAGTGAGGCACAGTAGGTGAGAAAGCATAGAAAGTTGAAGTGATGAACTGTCAAGGTGTTTCTAGGTAACATCGGCAATACTGAGTAGGAATCTTATTCAACAACTCCATAGAGTAGTCTTAAAGAGCTGCATATCTCATGAATATAATTTTATAATGCTTATTTGGCATTTCCACATAACTAAATTAAGGCTAGATCGTTCTACAATAAAATCTCTGCAAATATCAGTGGTTCAGCAACACTTCAGGCACGTAACTTCCACAGTTATAATTGCATGCACTCCCTTAACTTTGTCGGCTGTATACTATTGAAAGTTACCCACATCCTAATAAGCAGACCAGATTTCTAACGTATATTTCTTATAGCTGTCAATTACTTATCAGCGTACACGCAGCATGTGAGCCATAAGCGGGTTCTGGAAGTGACAAACAAAATTCCGTGCGACAAAATTCTGTTTCTTGCTCGTTTCCGTATTGTTGTACTGCCACTGTCAGGTACCTTTAAATTATTTAATTTGTCGGTCCTGTCACTAAGTTAAGAAGTCAAAATAAACCTACTCTAAAACTTTCCTATGACACCTGTAACACCCAACGACCAAAAATTTCAGGGAAAGTAACTTGAATAAGGTAGGTGTAGCTATGGAGGCCAGTTTTGGTCAATATTATGTTTCATTAATGTTAATGCGTAGCAGGGCATAGAAAAACCGCTGGCAGCGCCTCTGATTTGCGGCACGCATTGATATTGCATTGCATTAATCTTCGTTTACTAGCACATCCACCTCGCCTAGGTACACGATGTGCTCAGCCGCGCTTGTAAACTTACGCAAAGCCCACTTTCTTCTCTCTATGCAAGGGAAGCGTTCGTATCCGCTGCCATTGTGAATTTCGTTCAAACTAGTATGAGCACTTGCGTGAAAACCAATCTGCTTGCAAAAAAAGAGCACGCGATATAGCACTCGAAAAATCAACATTTATTCAACTTATTTCTAACCACCACTCAGCTATTTACTATCTACGATGGTCATTTTCCACTCTCTAACAATTTTGTTTTATCTTCAGAAGTTTTACATATTCCTAATTTTCTCTTGTTGCCCGCCTCTGTGAACGTAGACTTTCAAAGTTCCACACCACGATGCTCTTTTGTTTGCAAGGCTGGTATTTGCACGAGTGCTCATTAGTGGGATGATATTTACAATGGCGGTGAACACGAACGTTTCCCTTGCATAGAGAGAGGAAAGTGGGGTTTGCGTAAGTTTACAAGCGCAGCTGATCACATCGTGTACCTAGGTAAGATGAGTGTGCTCACAAAAGAAGATCAATGTGAGTCTTAGATTCAAAATCGGCTGTTTTCAGCTGAGAAACTGCGCGCCGCAAATCCGAAGCGCTGCCAGTGGTTTCGTCAATGGCAGTCAGCAGGGCTGTGGTGGGAGGCCTATAGCAGGTAACACGCAGCCCTGCTACACAAAGATAGATTGGGTCCGCCTCTCGCCAAGTGCTCGAGAACAAAGACAAAGTCCCTGCAGAGTGAAACAACCGTAAACTGACTTCATGTAGATCGTATTTAAAGTCTACCTTCTAGGTAAAAAGAAACAAAGTCGAACAACTGACTGTAGGTTGAGCAGAAAGTAGTAGAATCCTTGATTCCTTTCTTAGATGACAACTCAACGATTGCGGCTAGGAGCCGCCATATTGAATAAAAAGCGTGTTCAAATGGCTATGGGATTAGCCGTCAAATTCTTGGATTACACAAAATTAATTCTGCCACCACATAAAATTATTTCAAGGTACTAGTAACATTAATTCTAGAAAATATAAAATTATTTCAGCACGTTAAATCAAATAGAAAATGGAAAATTATTTCTATATACTGATAAAAGTAATTCTAGACTACGCAAAATAAATTTCAATACATAAAGTTAATTTGAGCAGATTAAATTAATTTCAAGAAAATAAAAAAAAAATGATTCAAGATAGCAGTAAAATTAGTTCTATGCTGCAAAATATAAACTCCAGCATGGAAGATTAATTTGCAACATGTTTAATTAATTCATGGAAGATACAAAATCAATTGCCACTACTAGTAAAATTAATTCAAGAATACATAAAAATTAATTTTAACACATTAAAATTAATGTAACATAATTTTGAACAGAACTGACCATCATTTGTGTCCACCTTTCTTACTCGTACTTTTCAACGCGTAAATGAAATTATCTTCAAATAATAGTGAACTAAAGTAGATGCAACATTGAAAGTTTATATAACCGTCTTTCAGAGGTTGTTGCTAGGCAACATGGCCAATACCCATCAGCCATGCTAGTCTGTAAATTCTTAGAGTAGACTCGACGAGCTTACGAGAACTCATGGATGTCCTTTGATGATTTTAAGATTCAAAGCAAACCATTTTTCATTCCTAGCGAGCTGCTTTGAGGCCAAACTATGCTAAAATAATGCCTTTGCAAACGTTTTTTTTTTTTTTTTTTTTTTTTTTTTTTAACGTTTTTATTGGAGTTATCAAAAATTTTCAAATACATGTCTCGTTAAATCTGAGAAAAAAAGACATTACAGAAATCAATAAAGTAGTGATCATACATCATTATTGTGTATGTCTGTTGTGCTAGGGTCTTGGTGGATATTAGTACTGTAAATTCTCCACTTTTTATTATGGGCAAAAATTTTATCTTTTCTCAAGGCAATGTGATACTCAGTTTTTTGTATAGAGTTCACAAATCTTTTGTATGCTGTAAAGTTAGGCAAGGTCTTTTTACAACGACAAATATAAATGTACCTTTTACCAATAAGCAGTAGGAAATTCACAATACTAGAAAGTTTGGGATCACCTAGTATGATCTGCCATATTTTTGGTCTTACTCTCAATTTTAATTTTTGTCCCCATAACATGAAAAATGCTTCCCAAAATAGTTGCACATGTTGACAATCATGTAAAATATGGAGTAAAGTTTCGTCTTTGTTCTTGCAGAAAGAACAAAGAGCATTATCAAATGTGGGTATGTTCATTTTACTCAGTCTAGCATTCGTATACAGGATATTGTGTAAAATTTTAAACTGAAATTCTCTCAACTTACAGTCGATAGTTACCTTAAATGGAAGATGATAAATTTCGTTCCAGTTAGTAACATTGATTTTAAATTCATGTAACTGTATTTCAGTTCTGATTTTGGTGGTATAAAATTAATGTCATTAATCAGCTGTGTGATTACTTTTATATTACACAGTTCCACACTGATTGACCTGTGTTTCGATACAATTTTTACTTCATCTTCATCATCAGCTGTACTTTGCTGATTCACTTGTATGTTGGCTGGGATAACACTTTTTAGTCCAAACCATTTCAAAATGGATGATTGAGGGATACCATTATTGTGTACAGAATCCCAGTCCCGCTTTTGGCCATTTTCGTTGTACAATTGTTCTAAATATAGGAATCCTGCATCTACAAAATCCTGGTAAAAAATAGAACGTTCTCCAATCAAAATGTCCTTATTGTTCCATAAAATAGTTTTTCTTGGATTCAAATTATTTTCACAGTGCTGATGATTTTGCAAACGTTTTAGGTTCAGCAAGGACACCTAGGGAAAAATACTTTAGCTGTTGCCATTGCATGGAGTTAATTGCCGCTAATCGTACCTGCCTAAGTGTAATTTGGAAACGTAATAATTTGTTGTATGATATTCTGTGAGATCAGTTCTGAGCAAATTGCTTCCTAATAAAAATCTCTGGACATTTGTTTCAAACAAAGTGTTCCATGTTAAAATTTCAAGACTAATCTTCAACAGACGCCATTTATCGATTTTGATGTGCCTTTTGAGCCTGCAAAAGTAGGCATGTATATCTGAATGGCATCTTTATTTACAAAAACAAATACATATTTCCTTTCCTTCCTCTTTAACGCTGCAGCATTGCACAGGAGAATGAATGTGAAAGTCACATGTTCAGCAATTAGAGTCGATAAACAGGATCCAAGGTTCCTATAAGAAAATGCTCCAGGTTAAAATCTTTCAGATAATTTTCTTTCTAATGACGTGGTTCCTGCACAAAATCTTCCAATAGCCGACAACTTTAACACTACATCACACTTTTTCTGTCA
This sequence comes from Ptychodera flava, assembly GCF_041260155.1. NCBI lineage: Eukaryota > Metazoa > Hemichordata > Enteropneusta > Ptychoderidae > Ptychodera > Ptychodera flava. Next base: position 11,533,984 of record NW_027248277.1, on the reverse strand, counting down.
AGTTGATAAGTAATTTGGTTGTTATTCTGTGCTACATAGAAATAAACGCGATGGACTGCCAGGCTGCCGAATCTTTCTTTCATAGTATCACCTAACTCATTTTGGCGCCATGGCACTTAGCAAAATTATTTTGCGTTTGTTGTAGCGATGTTGCGTATTGCGCCACAGATTGTGCCGATTACTCAAAGTCATGTCTGTGGCGGAGTCGGCTGCGTCTATGCTCGTCACCTCCGCCACGATTACACTCAACTACGAGCACTTATTAGACAATAGTTTGCCTTCACAAGTCGCTCTTTACAACATTTCTGTGGTGCATATCGGTTTTTGAGTCATTTTGGCTGAAATGAACAAAGCGCCAGTCAACAAAGTCAAAGGAGAGAATTTGAGAAAAAGTGAACAAAAACACAACAACGTCATATTAATAGGGCCGTACTCGTCGAGGGGTTTTCCAAAACTTTTATGTTATATGCCCTAATGGGACGACAATATTTATTATCCCGTTTGGGGTATAGTAAAATTTATATTTATCGAGCATGAGCGTTAAAGATTGGTTGCAGTATGGTCCTGGGTCTGATATTCTCAGGCGGTCCTGTTGCACTTGTCGACATTGGCGTGGTTGTTGTGGCCTTTCGATGACCCCCCATTTTCGTTTTCTTTCATTCATGAGGCTGTTTACGTCTCTGCCTTGAATGCCTAACAGTACGGGTGTTTCGTGTCGCGGTATTCAGGTATTCGCTATCACTCGAGGCCTCGAGTGGAACGTACCATTTATGTGTACGGGACGGCCTCACCAAAAGATTTTGAAATGTACGGAACATATCCACTGCTCCTGGTGATTTTCCAAATGCGAGTTTCTCAAATACAATATTTGGTATGTGGCAAAAGAAACTACAAATACACGCTCGACGACACGACTCGTCTGACTTGGATTTTCCTTGCAAATGTAGCATTTACATTCTGGTCATCACTACTGTCTGAGGATTATTGAAATGAACAAAAGTCATACGCAGGCAATCTCGAAAACGCCACTTGACCGTGACTTCTTATCAGTTTTATCTGATAATAACTACAGGTCCTACTCATACTGAAGATTGTAACACGATATATGCTGTTATTTGTGTTCCGTACTAACCTGAATTGAATCGTAAAAACTATCAGAAGTCGGGCCCCGTTCTCTTGTGTCGCTAAAACATATAAAATGCCATCTTTAGGGAGCGGCCGCCCCTGTAGGAAAAATGGTACGATCCCCCTTTCTACGCCTGATCTCCACCCTCACACGATGATCTTGACATAAGCAGTGGACAGCGGTTGTGAACGGGATTTTCAAGCCGATATCGTCCAAGTACATGCGACAATGCTATGACGTTACCTCTTAGCTTGATCCCTTTGTCAATCGAGACGCAAAAATGTGCGTCTTTTCCGTCTTTTAAAGTTTTATCACAAAATTTCCGCCAGCAACAGAAACTTGCAGACAAAGACATTCTTCACAAATGAAGATCAATATTATAGGAATACTTTTTTGGGGAAAATAAACAAATTTTCGTGTCAGAGTGCAAAGCTAGCTTAAGTCTTCAAGTCCCTTCAGGTGCCCTCCCAACATACTCTTGATATTTTCAAATCCCCGTCCATTCTCCCGCCCCTCCTCAAGTGGTGCTTGGAATGCAACCTGGGAATTTGCTTCAAGTTTTATAAAGAGATATAATTTTACCCATGGTTAAATACTAAGCCAGACGAAATAGATCTATAGTGAAGAATATTTCGGTCTTGCGCATCCACGTGACGCGACATAACACAGTCAATCACAAGGGTTTCTTGTCGTTTGACAAGCAGTAAACAGGAGATCTAAGATTTCTAATGAAACGCTTGATACTAAACATGCCAGACTTTTATTCAATGGAAGTTCTTGATTACAGTTCATTCGATCTGTCTGAGATATTTATGTTGCTAGGATTGCCTCTACCGCTCGTTTGAAAATGTTGTTATTGGTGTAATCCAACCCTAACTTTTACAAAAGCTTCGGTAGCTTGCGTGAAGTTTCGTGCTTTCCCTTTCTTTCCAAGGACGCTGGATTGCAAACAAGAATCAACATACAAGTAAAGCTTTCTACACTTTATATGATTAAACGGGATCTAAGTTCTAAGAAAGTGCTTCGATTTGAACTGTCCAGTCGTTTGTGTGAAGTTTAATATTTCATTTCCTTTATTAGTGAGAGCGGCAGCATTGTGACCTTTACAGATCGAACTTCAGTATCAGTATTGGTCAATAGGTTGTATGGTTTGTATTTTGTTCATGTTAACTTTCCGGACATCACTTTCACACAAATTTTTTCACCGTCCCGTGAAGTGTTTCAAACTCTTCGTCAGGGGACGCCTTTCACGCTCCCTGTCTTAGAAATGGTTCGTACAAGTATCTCAAGCTGAGTAATCAAATTATTCAACGGGTTTTGTGTGAATATGACATTAAACTGGTCCAATAATCGTTTCCATTCAAGGCAATACATTACCAGGTCCATTGGACGTTTGCGATTTACAATTTACATTTGTGATTTTTATGTTAAATATCGTTAAGTAGACGAGGGACTGCGATGCATGTGCTTAGGGTGTATTGCGTGAATAATGAGATGTAATTGCAACGGGCAATTCCATTGGCTACTGCAATTGCCAGCTCCAATGTTGTGACCTTTAAATCCGCCAATGAAAACGTGCGTACTGCACATGTCGGCCGTCATAAGTTCAATTCAAAAAATTCCGATATACTTTATAAGGAAGAAGCGCTTGCAAGGTCAAGCTTTTCAGTACGATGTCGGGTTTTGTAAAGCGCACCAAGAAACAAGAGAAGATAATTACGGGGATTTTAACTCATTTTGGAGGCAATGGCTTGATTTTTCTCACGAAAAAACTTCCCGATTGATTACAGTTCGATTTTGTGTAGGCCAACGTGCGTTTTACTGCCATAGGCGTCAATATGAATGTATATAACCAGCTCGATGTATGATATGCACTGCTTTTCGGTCTATCCATACAAATGAGAAGGTTGCCCTGATTGTTTTTAAATACGAGCGGACCGCTGAACTCACTTCAAAAACGATGCCAGGTTAAATCCATATGTAAGGTTCTTAACAGAACCTACACATTTTCATATCTCATATCATGGTTCTTATTTTGCATACCAATATAGTGGAATAAACGAGGATTTTGAATTCTATTGCGAAATATGGTTAACATTATCATTGTTTTATCATTATCATAAATTATCATTTTTACATCCCTAGTGGTATTAAGGTTCTTTATTTACCGATTTCATACCATACATCAGGGTTCTTAGTTTAAAAACACAGTGTAATAATTAAATGTCTCTCGTTTTCCGTGTTTTAGAATATTACAGTGTTTCATCCAGGATGGCATCAACAGGGGGGACTTTTTCCTCTTCACCAGAAAATTTAGGGGGAATTCATGCATTCTACTTGTATCTCTAAGGTGTGACTGCCACCATTTCATGAGGGGGAGGGCGGTCCATCCTGGACAAATTACTTGGGGTACCAGCGTGTCAACAGAGGGCGAATCCCCCCACATCTGTCCAGATGAAACACTGTATCATATAGTCTGCAATATCAAATTTAAATCATCTATAAAAATGTATTATATTTTACTTCCTTTTTAACACATAGATTCTTAAAATACCGATTTTCATACATCAAAGTTCTTACTTTACAGAGCAATATTTTCAAACTATTTCTAGATTCGAGTTTCTCTAATTATGGATTATTACACTTAATCTCTTAGGGAAATGGCATTTATGATATGAACACAATTGTTCTGGAACACTACTGACAATACTCCTGAAAATACTAGAATTTCAAGTGACTGTCAGCTGTAAAAAATTAATTTTTAGCTGATTTTCCGGGGAATCCAGTCTCCGGACCCCTCCCCCTCCTCGACACACATCCATGGCAGCTGCTACGTAGCTCCAAGCCGCCTACATTTTCAATTTAGCCCCAACTTCAAAACTTCAATGACTGTCGTCTAGCTGAACAAAATAACGAACAGCAAGTACTGTGCGCGCCTTATGCACGTGCAAATGTAGCCTGTATATCAAAGTGGCATATTAAAAAAGCAGAAATTACATTAAACCTAAAGTGATAAAACTCTCTTTACTTTGTGTACTGAAAAGTCGTGCAAAACTCTTATCTTGTGACTTGTCTCAGCTGTTATTTTAGATAAGATATCGATGACATACAGAATTTGACAACAGCTTGAGTACTTGAGTTTTAATGCACATGTGCAGGCATAATACTGTCATTTAAAACGTCTTGAGTCATTCAAAGAGCGGTAAACAGGGTCTACAGTTTCTATCGAGGTGTTTCATACTAAACACTCTAGGCTTTTCTTCAATAGAAGCCCTAAATCACTGATCGTTTGACCTCACATACATATTTGTCACGGTGATACCAGGGTTGACTGTACCGCGTGCCTTCGAATACTCGGGCGGGTTTAAGCCGTTGCTAACCTTTACAATAGTGGGGTCTTTTTTGTGAAGTATCACATTTCGTTTCCTTCTTTATAAGGGCGGCAGCATTGTAGAGGAGAGTCAATTTACAGCTCAAATGTTCAGTATTTAGTGTAGGGCATAAAGAGCTATGGTTTGTAAGTGCTTAAGTTCGAACTTTCCAGTGTCTGAGTGTTTCGCAGAAAGGAAAACCGGATCTAAGATTTCCAACGAAGAACTTCATACTAAAACACTTCAGACATATCTTGAAAAGACGCCGTAGATAGCCGATCGTTTGATGTACAAGTGTGCATACACCACGCGTTGAAAATACCCGGGTTGGTTTAATATGATACCCCTCTTAACAGAGCTTATGCCTTTTGCTTAAAATTCCGCTTTAGATTTCCTTTTCTTTCTTTTTAAGGACTGCAACATTGCACTTAAGAATCACGTTACAGGTCACACCGTCCGGTAATTAGTGTCGGTAAACAGGTTCTAAGGTTTCTTATAAAGTGTAACATGTTCATTTAAAACTTTCCGAGCTCTTCGTTATTAGAAACCATTCATCAGCACTTTCGTCTAAAATCCCAAACAACAAGTATTTTGCTAGGGCGCATTAAAACACCTGTTGATTTGAGGGATTGATAGGAGACTTAAAATGTCAAGGGTATTTTAGAGTGCATTTGAGAGGGTTTAGGAACTTAAAGGGAGGCACTTGAAACTGTCTTTGATTGATATGAAATATGTGTTGGGATGTCAATTTTGAGCTATAAAGAATTTTTGGATGGTTGTGTTTTGTGTATCCACTGCAGTTTCTTGTTCTACTCCCTGAAACGTGACGGAAAGTCAAGCACAGCCATATGTATACAGTCAGCATTGTTACTGTTAAAAATTGAATTCAAATCCGAACGAGAATTCATTTGTCATCAATAAAAGTGATTACGGTCTTTACACATGCATATACAGAGTATTTGCCAAACAAAGGTTTTTATTCTAGCATGAACAAAACACAGAACAAAACATACTTGATAGGCTAAAAGGTACACCTAATGTCCCTTTATACAAATATGTTAATTGTGTCCAGTTTTCATGACAGGGTGTGGAAGTCATTAGCAAGTGTTAGGCCGCCATATTTCAGTTTGACCAATAATATGCAAGTATCAGTCGTTGATAATGATTTGAAATGAAAACATGAGAAATTCACATATTTTTAATTTAGGAAAGAAGAGTATAAAATGATTTTAAGAATTGAATTTTCTGTTATTCAAGTAACCTATGGATACGTTAGCTTTTTATTTACGATGATAGCGGAAGTAATTTGCTCAATGTAAACACTATCATCTTTGTAGTATTTTGAGGTTTTTTCATTTTCCCAGTACATGTATTATTTTGAAAATCAGAATTAGCACTATTTTAGCGATATGCGCTGATGCTTTCAAATTGACAAGATGTTTCATGCAATTATGTAGTTTGTCAGTCTGTCTGTCTGCCTGTAGGGAGTATTTATATGTTTGTGTTTCCCTCCCTTTGCCTCTTTCTTTTTTCCCACTATCCATATTCCTCTACAGTGAGTAATCACCCAAATCAAATTACTTGTTATGGACGACAACAGTACCGGAACAGTACCGCAATGTTATTTTTGTGACCACTTTTAAAGCTGCGATGCTATACAGAAGGCAAGCAGTTGACCAAACTTCTTATCATGTGCTAATCACTCTAAATCGTTGAAACAAATTTTAATTTTCATCACCAATACTCTGAGTAAGGGAGGACAGACACGCTCTAAACCTAATTTGAGTATACATTGCCTAATCAGGTTGCGGTACATGTCTACTCGCATTGTACTTCAATACTTAACTTTAATTTTCCAGATTACGCTAGCTATTGGTGATATAGTGTGCAAGGTGACTTTGTAATACTTGTTGCAGGTTAGGGCATCACTTTCAACTTTTACCGAGTGGTATTCAAGGTTACCGATTGTTTGTTGAAATGACGATACCTAGAGTATTTGATGACGTAAACCACACTAAATTCAGTGACCTTTCGACACTATCCACACGAGTAAGCAACATGTACCTATACATCAAGTCATTTTTTCACTCTTTCAAAAACAATTAGGCAAGTACAGGTACGTCACGAGGCATAGTTTAGGTCTGTGCAGTGGTACAGTACTTCAGGGCAGCCTTGCATAGTTAATGTAAAGACACGGCCATGATCTGATTTTCTCACACTTATATTACAATGCAAAGATCCAAGCCTCTCTAGAAAACACTGACTAATCATTTTAATTAATAAGTATGTCATAAAATAGGGCGTGCTTCAAAATACTAGGGCAATGTTTTTCTTTGAAATTTAATCGAAGTACAATGAAGTACCTGATTTGCAACTGTACACGACACTTAAAATCAATTCTCTTTTTCAGTCTGTAGTCTATGTCAGTGCTATCCCCTAGGCACACTTGGTTCTCTTTCCTTCTACATTTGACACATGGCATTGTCTTTATATAAACATCAACCTACTTTATTAGATTATTATTACGTTTATTTAATTGTTAAGTTATTCCAACAACTTAGCTAGGTTATTGAGCCACCCTTTTTAAGGGTGGCTATTTAGCTAAGCTGTTTTGACGGTGATATCTGAACCAGGTGACTAAGTGCAGTACGTTGTGAGTTCGAATTCGATCGAACATCTACTGAATGTTATTGCCTAGGTTGATAGCTCTGCTGATGGACAGAATTGTCCCCGAGGTTGTCTTTCGCCCAGTAAAGCGATGTATTCATCGCTCTCAGACTGATAAAGTTTGTGTGCGATGTGTGATAGTAAGTATAGGAGTGCGAGTGCTTTTATTATATAAATTACGATCTCTACAGCATGTGGAGCGATCGCAGTCAGAATAATCAGCTTGACTCGGTTATTAAACCACAGTTTTTTTAATGTTGGGGATTTGGTCGAGCGGTTCGGACTTTGCTGTTAGCTATATGACTAGGCAGCGTACGTTGTGAGTTCGAATTCGATTGAAAATTCACTGAATGTTTTATGATCTCCCTCTCCCTTTCCCTCAACTTCATCGTCTCCATCTTTTTGTCTTTTCCCATCTCTGTTTTTCACTCATTTTATTTGTGTTTTTTGTGATTTTATTTCCGAATCACTCCTCACTAAGCCTGCCTCTTAAGGCTGAACGCGCCTCGGGGACAGATAATAGGGATTCCAAAGTGTATCAGATCTTTTCTGATCTGCTATTTGATGGGAACTCATTGTATTGCTCTTGGTGTAAGAAAACGTCACCGTCATAGTTTTCCAAAAATCGAAAATGTTAGTTTTTTTTTACTTCCCATAGAGATAACACAGGGATGGCAGCCATTTTGAAATTAAATGTCTGTAAATCTTGGGTAATTTATTTACCTGTTACCAAAATTTTGAAGATGAACCCCAATTTTTACTCTTGATTTGGAAAGAGAATGATTGAATCAAAAATTACATTCCTGGTGATATGGTTTGTAAGGTGACTTTGCAATACTTGTTGCAGGTTACGACAGTGATTTGAACTTTAACCGAGTTAAATCCTTGGGTACCAACTGTTTGGTGGAATTACGATGACTTCAAGAGTCTCTCACGACATAAACAACAATAAATTCTCTGACCTTTCGACACTATCCGCACGAGTAAGCATCGTGTCCCTTTACATCATGTCATTTGTTTTTTACTCTTTACGGTACAGCTCATTCTGACCTTCTGTTAGACAAGAACAGGCTCATCTCTTTTTAAGGGTCATTGAACAAGTTAAATGATTTACCTGATTGTTGGAGTTTGAGATGCCAATCAGAAATGTTTTTCATGTTCCAAAAGTACTCGCCCAGGGCGGATAAAGCTCATCAATAATCTCCAGCCAAATCCTTAAGAACGATAAGTTATAATATCACAAACCTGAGGTCACTCAAGAAAAATGAGACTTGCAGGTTGTTAAAAGTTAGAGCGGCCTAAGTGTGTTTTAATTGTCTGTCTGTCTGTCTGTCTGTCTGTCTGTCTGTCTGTCTGTCTGTCTGTCAGTCAGTCTATAAATGTCTGTCTGTGCGGTGTCTTTCTGACTGACTATATGTATATGTATCCCCGTTTGTCTCTTTGCCGACTATTCGTATTCCTTTATATCGATTAATCATACGAGTCATTTGTCGGAACGTAGAAACAGAAAAAGTGTATCGGATTCTATTGGAGTAAAATTATTAATAATCGTATTAATTTTATCAAGAATCGAGGAAAATATCACTCCAGGTGAACTCTTTGACATATTTTAATTATAACAGAAAAGGTCAAAAACATCACTGTTTATATGTTACAGTATTAGGAATTTTCCGTTTGTAGCCACTTTTGAACGTGCAACTCTCTACCGAAGGCCAGTATTTGACCAAGCTTGTAATTAAGAGCAGATCACTCTAAACCGACTAAGCGTATTTTAATGTTCGTCACCACTACTTCATTGATATGAATAAGGGAGAACCGACGCGTTCTAAACCAAATTAACGAAAGAATAGTGCCTAATCAGGTCGCTACTCATGTCTTGCCGCCTTGCACTTCAATACATGGCTATAATTTTCCAGATTACGATATTAGTGATGTAGTGTGTAAGGTGACTTTGCATTACTTGGTGCAGGTTACGGCAGTACTTTCAACTTTAGCCGAGTAGTAGTCAAGGCTACCGACTACTTGGCGAAATTACGATAACTACGTATACACATGTTTTTGATGACACAAAAAACACTAAATTTTGCGACCTTTCGACACTATCCGCACGAGTAAGCATCATGTTTCTATACACCATGTCATGTTTTACTCTTTACGGTACAGCTCATTTTGACCAACGCCAAGGCAAGTACAGGCTCATCTCTTTTTAAGTTTAATTTAACGAGTTAAATGATTAACCTGATTGTTGGAGTTTGATATGCCCATCAGAAACGTTTTGCATGTTCTAAAAGTACTCTCCCAGGGCGAATAATGCCCATTAATAATCTCCTGCGAAATCCTGAACAACGATAAGTTATATTGTCACAAACTTGAGGTCAATTAAGAAAACGCTGACTTAAAGGTTTGAATTTGATAAGGATTGGAGCGCCCTGCAGAAACCGGTTGATTGCAATGAAAATCTAAAAAAACTAAAAAAGAATACTATTTCAGCATCGTCCTGCCATATGTCGAGAAAGCGTATTAATAAATAGAAAGAAACGATCATGATATTGGTGCCAGTATAGTATTCCGTGTCTTCATTTTTCCATTAATTTGTTTTAACTTCAACAAACATCCACATCTATACGAGATCAATTAGACATCCACTGTGCATATTATAGAAGAATTGGAAAGTTTGGGTCTGTTAATCATTTGCATAAAATATATTGATTTGATTTTACGAAAAGAAAGAAACGACAGCAGTAGCCAGAAAGGAGGTAATGTTAATTATTATGGCATCACGGACGACACCTTGAGCTTTTTCAATGTAGGCATGTGAAATCAGCGACTTTGGGCATTCAAGGGTCATTCCTGGGTCAAGCAGCTAATCATTTTTATAAGTCGAAAGTACTGGAAATGTGATGTGGCTATTAATAACTGTTTTAAGTGATCTGGTTTGTCTATAAAATCGAGATTCCTGTTGCTTAAGAATTTTGGGCTGTTGGTCAGGTATACCGTAAAATGTGTACCATGGCAAAGTTTATCGCTTTAAAAATCCAACAAAGGGCGCCACCTGCTCGTCATAGATGCGTCATGAAAAGACACTTCACAATAATTATCCTGTGCAGCAAATAACTCTTTTGGTTTCCTTCAATTTTTATCGTCCGTCTCAAAACTCAGGTGTTCGTGATTTAAGGATAATTAACCGTGTTTATAGAATCAGTTTGTTTCAGTACATTTTGTCGTTGTCGGTCTTTACATCTTCGTATAAAATGTCTCACAATCTAGCTATCCTGTATTTCAGCTCCCATCGTAGGAAAGGCTATTATTACTCTACTTTTAAAATGGGTTGGTACTATAAATGTCTTTTGGATGGCAAACACTAGCTTAGCAACTGGATAATAACAAAACATCCACTCAATATCTGGTTGTCTTGAAGAAGTGCCCTCCACCGTGTGCTTGTCACATTTCAACTTCAGAATCCAAAATAAAATTAGTTTCAGCACGTTACCCATCGGTATCTGTCAAACCTCATCATAGTCTAGACACTGTGTTTACCTGTCATTGAAACTTTAGTCATTAAAAGACAATGGGAGACTTTTAGTTTCAAAGTCTGGCGTGGGGAATTTGGCAAGCTTTTGGCACGACACACTGTGGCATGGAAAAAACACTGAAACAAAGCGTGTTCACAGTTGGGTTGTTTGAAGTGATCCCGTGTATTGATTTCTTGTCAACTCAAACATTTGAAAACATCGTCTCAGCACGTAACCCTTAAGCGCCTGTCAACTTTCATTGTGTAAATCTAATATGTATTGTGTAAAAGGAATTAGATCCTGCATCAAGTGATCATCACTCACACAACAAGTGTTTGATACATTTGAAAAACGCCCACTAATATGTTCTTCTTAGGATTACACAATTGTCGGCAGCTCTAAATTTGGCGCCAACTATTCGGTTGCCATGCAGGACAAATTTTGTATGTCAACTTCGCCTTCGTCGAAAGTATAATGTGAAAACGGCCGCGATGCATATTTATCATATAGTCTTTAAGTGTATCTATAAATGCCAATTTTTCCAATTTGTTGAAAACACTAAACTCTGTACAAGAGATCTATCAACTCCGACAAGTCACGACGAAAAGCGTCGGCTCTTTACAAGTGATTATGATGGATGGGACTCTCAGGTCGTGGCTTAACACGCCATGAAAAGTGACATTAAAAGAATGGTACTACCAGGGACCGAAGCCTCTTTCCGGTAAATAAATTACTCTTCGCTTGGCCAAAAAAAAACGGATAAAAAAAGAATGCTTGGGCACTTGCCAAACCAGGGCAAAAAATGTTATGAGGACGAAAATGACAAACTTTATTTTTCTCGTTTCGGTGTTTTCTCCATAGGTCAGAGTTTTCTCGGTCAGAATAATATAGCCAGCTTTCTCAATTTGAAATTTTGCAAACGGCCGACAAAATCCATTATGGGTGTATTTCCTTTGTCGTGTATATTATTTTGAACCATTTATAAGCGACGTAGAGCGTTACAAGTCTTCGCCCGGGACCCTTGTACTCATACTTCTAGGATATTAATGCGCTTAGACAGTAAACAAGATTTCCTGTAAAATCTCATTTCCATGAACATTATCGTTGGCCATTGAACTAAAAACAAGTGTTTACTTTGCCACCTCATATCACTCCTTGTCATTAAACAAATAGAACAGTCGATACAACCTTAATATAACCAAGGAAATTTCTAAAACCACACCCATACCAAAATGTATTCTAAAAGTTGCTGTTTCTTTGTTTGTAATTTCTCTTCGCTGTGGACTCTTTCTTCAAGTTACTGTGGCAGCAGGTTTCCGACCAAGTAGTGGCCTAGCGATATATGACTCACACAAATGTACTATCAAGGGTAAACTATCATATTTGGCATGGGTTCATACCTATGGAAACATACTACCTCATAAACGTAAGTTATATTCTCGCTCAATGTGCTCAATAAATGCTGCACAGTGATAATTTACATGCAGAGAGAGAGAGAGAGAGAGAGAGAGAGAGAGAGAGAGAGAGAGAGAGAGAGAGTGTGTGTGTCTGTGTGTCTGTTCTGCAAGCGCTCTGAAAGGACGCAAAGATGGAAGGATACATGTCTGCAGACGTAGAGAGAACCACAAAGTAAACTTTAAAATCTCCATGACGACATGAAAAGAATGTAAGAAAGACAACGTCTTTGAACGGGCTGAGATCAGATATCTGAGGGACTAGAATGGAGAAATTCATGAAACTATTCCTGAGAACAAATCTTAAAGGGTAGTTTAAAGGAAATCATGAAAGTGTCTGTATAGTCCAGTCAATCTACGCCAAAAAAGGGGTCAACCTAGGACTAATTGCAACAGAAATTATTTCTTCACCATGCATTTTGGAAAGGTCCTAGAAATAACATACTAAAAGTATAATAAAATCTAAGGGGTGCAACAGTGCCTAATTTGCATAAATGTAAAGGGGGCTCATGGGTATAAAATTGTCGCTGATAGATGGTTTCTACTTAAAATATGTGGCTAACCATGATTTTGATACAGGTTTTTTGGCTTATTTGCCTCCTTTTTGGTCTAGGCAATGTTGTTGAAAATATTTTGTCGTCATAGAAATATTCCTCATTTGCATAAATCCAATATGGCCGCCACAACACTTCACTTTTCATAGTTTTTCTCGAATTAATAACTATTTAAAGCTACTACTGACAGCAATAGAATAATTTGTTCACATTGTATTTTAGACAAGTCCTAGAATAACATACTAAAAGCCGAGTACAATCTAGAATTGTAAACAGTGCCTAATTTGCATAGATGTAAAAAGATTATGGGTGCAAACTTAGTGCTGATAGAATGTTTCTTCTAAAAATAATTGGCTAAACACGATATGTTATGCAGGTTTTTGGCTTATTTGCCTTGTTTTTGGTTTAGGTAATGTTGATGGAAATATCTAGTCGTCATAGAAATATTCCTAATTTGCATAAATCCAATATGGCCGCCACAACCTTCACTTTTCTTTGTATTTTTCCCAATTAATAACTATTTTTAAGCTAAGTCTGAGAGCAATAGAATTATTTATCCACTGTGTATTTCAGAGAAGTCCTACAATGACATACTAAAAGCCTCGTACAATCTAGAAATGTAAACAATGCCTAATTTGCATATATGTTTATTAACTAGGTGCTGATAGAATGTTGCTACTAAAATATTCGGCTAAACATGATATATGCGGATTTTGGGCTTATTTGCCTTGTGTTTGATTCAGGCAAGGTTGATTAAAATATTTTGTCGTCATAGAAATATTCTTCATTTGCATAAATCCAATATGGCCGCCACAACACTTTGCTTTTCTTTGTATGTCCCTAATTAGTAACTATATAAGCTACTTCTGACAGCAATGTAATTAATTTTTCTTTGTGTATTTTAGAGAGGTCCTGGAATTACATACTAAAAGTCCAATACAATCTAATATGTATAGATATAAACGGATAATGGGAGCAATGCATTCACTGATAAAAGAAATATGCATATTGAATTGAGAAAAATGCGACATCATGTTCAAGTAATGTATGCATTTATCTTAATTTTTGTCCAGGCAATATTTTTGAATACATTTTATCGCCCGAGAAATATTCCTAATTTGCCTAAATCAAGTATAGCTGCCACTGCATTTCACTTAAAAATTATATTTAATCTACACAACAAGTAGTTTTTGTTTCCACTCTGTATTGAATGTAGAGAATGACAAACAAAATGACTATTAAGAGGGGAGACAGTGCATAATTTGAATAAATATAAAACTTAGAAAAGGGAACAAAATCGTTGCTGTTAATAGATTTCTTAAAAATATATTCAGCAAATTGATATTTAATTCAAGCAATTTGATTATTTAATGTACTTTTTGTGTTTGTAGGCAATGCATAAAATCATTTAAGATTCCTCATTTTACATAACTGCAATGTGCCCCTCCTACCACTTTACTTTTCCCTTTTTTGACCTATAGTATAAATGACTATATATAATGTTAAAAAACAACGGAGATCATTAGAACTAAATTTTAGTAGGGTCATGGAAGTTACATATCGCAAGTTTAAAGGCCTGTGTTGGCACCAGATTTTCTCATCAGGGAATTTCCCCACCAGATTACAATTTCAATGGAAAACAAAAGGCTATTACACCTCAATCATTCTCTTACAGACTAGAACAAAGGCGATCCCAGGGATCGCGAAAAGTGCATTTAATGAAGTTGTGCATAAGACAGCTAATTTACCCAAATGCTAAGTGGGTCATAGATGCTATACAAACCTGGTGCTGATAATCTATTTACGAAAGTGATTTAAGAGATAAGCTGACATTGTAATGACTATGTAACATCATTTTTTGTTTTTAGTTCAGGGAATGTTTTCAAATATATCTTACAGCGATAAAAAAATTATTATTTGCATTTGTCCAATAAGTCAACCATGTCCTTTTTCTGATTGGAATATGAATTATTTCTTCACCTTAAATACTTAAAGGTCCAAGAAAGGTATATTCAAGTCTAATACAATCTACATTGTACAAAGGGCTAATTTTAAAAGATTTTATAGGAAATGCCTACACTGTATTAAATGTAATAATTGAACTTGAAATGTTTTACAATATCGTAAAGAGAGATTGGAAGTTTTTACTGACATTGCCAAATATATTTTACCTAATTTTGAGCGATTCTTATGTGCATAAATCCTATATGTTGACCATTAAAATAATTTTCTTTAATATTTCAAATTGACGTCAACTTATTTTTATTGATTATGTTATCAGTAAAATGAGAAGTTACATTAAGAGACACTACTTGTTTAAGTTATTTAATACTTTAAGTTCTTCCTATCGAAAGTTGTCCATTCTATAACTTGAATGAACATTTTGCTCAGTACAAAGAAATTGACGTGGTTATTTATTTTCTGTGTATTTTAACTCATTGTAATGATTATATACAAATAGGGCCTACAGAATGAAAAGCCCTGTAAAAATAAACAATGATTGATTCGTATAGTTCATTTCAATTATCTAGAGAATTGCATAATGTCAATAACATTGGCAACTTACTGGAAGATTTGTATTTTCTTAATGCATACCAAAATGCTTGGCCAAATAACGAACACTTTGTACTAAGCGAGGCTGAAGAAAATTTGTGTTTCAGCTCTATTTTCTTTATTTTCACCATTACCCCGTATTACTAATATAGATTAAGTGTTGGTAAAATGTAATTAAAGACCAGGTTGTGTGGTCTCTTGTAAATCAGATATACTTTTGACTGTGTGCAACTTGCCTGTTCATGCCACATACAGAAATTTATGATAATAATGATAAATAAATTATAATGATCATGATGATGAAGAGGTACAATTGTTATACTATATTGCCAATTATCATGAAATATGGATAAGGAAACTGTTCCTTTATCAGCTGAAAGACATTACAATAATCAAAAGACACTGCATTTCTCAAAATCTTGAAATTTCTTGAAGACAACAATTGAAAATTAATATAAAGTCATATAATGGACTGAAGAGAGAGAGATTTCCTGTTTAATCTTACCGTGCACAGCCATAGCATTTAAGGAAAACTGAAAAAATATGTTGACTGAATCATGATAATCTAAATCACTGGTAAATGCAAATCTAGATACTTTTCATAATGTTACATGGCCTAGCTACTCTTTCAAATTTTAATGACCGTGAAACAAGAAAACCAAAATGTGAAGGGATTTGCATCACAGAAGCTGCCGTTAACGAGTTTATCAATTAGGATATCAAATTTGGACATCAAATTATCATAAAATTGGTTATCCTGTATTTTGAACCTTATGGAAGTCTCACCTCAGATTGGCCAGACTCTCAATTCCTTAAGTGATCGATCTTATCGGTGATAATACAAAAGTCTAATAATCTACAAATGGGAAGTCCATTACATAACAGCCCATGAGTGATACTTGCACATCTGATATGATACGCAGTACAATTATATCATCCTATGCTTCACATCTTTTCATTGAGTTGCCCTTCCCCATACTTATGGGTTCTAACATGAACTGCAGCAGCATGAATGACCCCAGAAGAAAGCAAAATCTAGACTTTTCTGTTGTCAACGAAAGGATTCTGGCTGTAAACAAATGAACCACCTAGAGGAAGATGTAAACAGAGAGGAAGAGGAAGAAATTTTGATATGATAATGACCATCATAATAATTGTCATCACCACTACCATCACGGAGATTCAAATGATGTTCGTATTTATACTAATGATAGTTTAATAATGAGAAAGACGATTCACAGGCACAACTGTTAAGTGTGGGGAACCATTTATTAGTAACTGAATATTTCCATCGTCATTGAAGATAGTGACCAAAAGCATAAAATATTCCTTCAAAAATTTTACTGCAATCGAACATGTTGTAGGATAAAATGACTGAAAATGACAATTGATGTCAAATTATTGAACACGTCCAATGATTTTTTATGAATAACCTTATCGTCGTAAAAGAAAGAAGAATATCCAAAGAAAGAATTCTGATTCCCTTTATTTAAATAGTAATGCTCTGAAACTCTTCTCTTTATTCATTGCATTTCTGAATAACCAGAAAATGTCAATGGAAGCTATTGTAGTCTTATTGTATTCAGAAGACCGTTTGTGTCAATTATGCAAATTAGGCCTTTTGTATTAAAATAATTAGCATGCAAATTAGGTCAACCTCATTTGTTTTAGGTAATTCTTGCAAAACCTTAACAATTTCATAGAGAAAAAAAATGTTTAAATATGAGCTTAAACATTCATTTTGTCTGAAATAGTGGAAAAACTGCGAATATATGCAAATTACTTAATTTGCATAATCTTTATTGTTCAAGACATTTAGAAAATAACTTGTTGAACCTTACTAAATTGTGTTGCAATGAAAAAAGTCATTTGAATTCAGTTTACATGCCCAAAATGTGAGTATAGCAGTCATTTTAAAGGCGATATATAGCTAATTTGAATATATGCAAATTTAACCAATTTGCACCCCTTAGATTTCCTATACTTTTAATATGTCATTAGTGAGACCTTTCCAAAGGTCATGGTGAAGAAATAATTTCTGTTGCAATTAGTCCTAGGTTAAACCCTAAATTGACTGGACTATGTAAGGTAATACTCAAATTGTATTAAAAAGTCTGGCACTAGCCCTCTGTGTTTTCTAGCAACGCGATGCCTTTGATAGGCCACTGAGAAAAGTTTGCAGAAGCAGTAGGTTTAGTGACCTTATTTCTTTTCAATATTCACACACGGAAGAAAAATATAAAGCCTCTCCTTCAGCTTGTCTCCGGTTTCCAGACATCGGCGAAACAGACATTTAGTTAATACTCGAGGACACTTTCCCTCTAGCCTGCCGCTATTGTGCACGTAGTGCTCATCAATGTGTCGTGATAAAAAATCGGCTCAACACAGCAAATAATGCGAAGGTAAACTTTCCCTGGTTAATTCATTGCTCTGGAGTCACGAGGAGGTCACTGTGCACTTCATTGCAAAATACCCGCCACGTCACATATAGAGAAAGACCGCATTCTAATTTGCCTTATTGTTGAAAGCGCATTTCATGTATTTTTTTTATCTTGCTTAGGCTTTATTCGTTTTTCTCAGTCCTCCAGTTAAGCCTGTATTATTTTCCACAAGCGGTGATGCGCTACTTCGTCAGAAATATGTTTTGTTTATGTGGCAACAAGGCTAATGATGCTTCTGAGTACAGTCCGTCTACAGCGAGAAGGGGTGCTAGTGAATTGCAAATTTAATAAACGCTTGTCAAATGGGTGACAGTCGCTATGCGTTTAAGAAGTCTGTCTGCTGTGTACTCCCCACCTTGTCTCTCAGCCTCTCAGGCTTGCATTGTTGACAGTATTGCTGACAACTTACCGTTCGGCCAGGAACAGGTACTATACATCTCGGAGATTTAAATTTTAAACTTGATTTTCATTTTATGGTGATAGTAAACATTGGGGTTGTTACCCCGTAAATTCCAATCGGAATGCAAATTTTGTCAAATGTACTGAGATAAAACGGTAGCCCCTTTTGTCATGTTGAAAAGAAACATCGAGAATTTATTTTTATAAACAAGTTTAAAATGTCTCAACAAGTATTATCAGCAGTAAACAATTGAAAGATTAAAAGTCTCTAAATTTCCCTGAAAATTACAAACGGTGAAGCGTACTTCATAATTCAAATAAATATTTACAATCACATTATAAATGCAATCATCGCAAGTGTGTCTTTAAACGAAACATCGGAGCAGATGTTCACGTACCGTGCTGAATCATGCACACACGCTTAAATCCATGTCACCAATTTCACGGGGTACTCACCCTAAACAATATATTACGATTTATAAGTGAATTCCTCACAAAGAGATGTTAATCGGGTCATTTCACTAGACTATTAGTGATCTGCAACGGGGCTACGACCAAAGCGGCCTGTCGGAGTTTGTTCTGGTGTAAACTTCTGAGAGGGCATTTTAAAGCCCTTGGTGTAAGCATAGACCCTCGAGAAAAACAGAAAACTTTTCTCGATAGAGTTAACCCAGGGATGGCGGCCATGTTTAATTTCAAATATCGCCAAATCGTTGGTAATTTGTTTCTCTAGTACTAAAATTTGCACGATGATCCCCAGTTTTTATTTTCGCTTTTCAAAGAGAATGGATGAAATATCCCAGAGGAGAGTTTGAGCAAAAGGTTAAGTCTTTCACTTCCGAGACGCATACTACCTTAACGACAGCATGATTGGATCACGGCATTTAGAGACATATACTGTGGTAGACAGACATATGTTGAAATGTTCTCAGAACACTCACATATTTATAACAATATTTCCCGTTTTAATTTATAACAATAATTCCCGTTTTACTTTTCCGCCTCTCTTTTTCACTCACTCTATTTGTCTTTTTGTCATGTTATTTCTGCCTTTGTAGTTGCCTCTAATTCTCCCTAAATCTGTTTGAATTGTTTGTATGTTTGCCTGTCTGTCCATCTATCTGTCTGCTTGCCAGCCTTTAGGTTGTATCTATATGTGTGTGTATCCCCTTTGTCTCTTTCTCTTTGTCTCCCACTATTCATATTCCTGTATAATGAGTTATCACTCAAATCACTACGGACGACATAAATCTGAACGTTAGTATAGCGAATCCCGTAATTAATAAAATTGTTGATCCCATATTAAGTTTAACAAGAATCAAGGAAAAAATCACTTCATGTAAATTAATTGGCATATTTTGATTACAAAATGAAATGAAGTGCATTTCTAACGTAACAGTACCGGGGAATTTTATATTGTGGCTACTTTTAAAGGTGCGATGCTATACCGAATGAAAGTTTTTGACCAAGCTTCTTAGCATGTGCTAATCACTATAAATCGTTGAAACAAATTTTATATTTCATTACCAATACTCTGAGTAAGGGAGGACGGTGCGCTCTAAACGTAATTTGAGTATTCAGGTCGTGGCACATGTCTACTCGCCTTGTACTCCAATGCTGAAGTTTAATTTTCCAGATTACGCCATCGATGAATAGTGTGCAAGGTGACGGCAGTACACTCAACTTTAACCTAGTTGTATCCTAGGCTACCGACTGTTTGTTGAAATTACGATTACTAGAGCGTTTGATGA
This sequence comes from Ptychodera flava, assembly GCF_041260155.1. Taxonomy (NCBI): domain Eukaryota; kingdom Metazoa; phylum Hemichordata; class Enteropneusta; family Ptychoderidae; genus Ptychodera; species Ptychodera flava. The sequence goes on along the minus strand of NW_027248277.1, from coordinate 11,514,156 downwards.
CAAAAACACCAATAAATTCAGTGACCCTTCGATACTATCCGCACGAGTAAGCAGCATGTACCTATACATCATGTCAATTTTTCACTCTTTACAATACAGCTCACTTTAAACAAAACATTTGCTAAGTAAAGGCGCGTCAAGCGGCATAGTTTAACACTGTGCAGTGGTACAGTACTTCAGGGCAGACTTACATAGATGATGTAAAGACAAGACCATGATCTGAATTTCTCACAGTTTACAATAATAAAGATCCAAGTCTTTTAAGAAAACACTGACGAATCATTTATTTAATAATTATGTCATAAAATGTGACGTGCTTCAGAATGCTACGATTTTTTTTTTAATTTATTGGAAGTACAATGAGGACCAGATTTGTCACTATACAAAACACTTAATGTCAATGCTCTTTTTCAGTCGGTAGTCTATGTCACTCCTATCTCCTAGTCACACTTAGTTTTCTTTCCTACGATATTTGACGCATGGCATTGTCCTTATATCAAAACCAGTCTACTTTAATAGATTTTTATTGCGCTTATACAGTTGTTAACGTTATTTCCAACAACATCCTCGGTTATTGAGGCAGCTGTTTTAAGGATGCCAATTTGGCTGAGCTATTTTGACAGTGATATCTTAACATGGTGACTGAGTGCCGTATGCTATATGAGTTCGAAATCGATCGAAAATCTCGTGAATGTCATTGCCTCGGTTGATAGTTCTGCTAGTGGACAAAATTGCATCCGAGGCTGTCTTTCGCCAAATAAAGCGATGCATTCATTGCTCTTAGACTGATAAAGTTTGTGTGCGATGTGTGATAGTATGAGTGTGCGAATGCTTCTCGAACTCTACAGCATGTGGTGGGGTCGCAGTCAGAATAAATGTATGATCTTGGCTCGGTTATTAACCATACTTTACAAGGTTGGGCATTTGGCCAAGCAGTTTGGACTCTGCTGTTAGCTAGATGACCAGGCACCGTACGTTGTGAGGTTCGAATTGGATCGAAATTTACTAAATGTTCGATAATCTCCCTTCCCTTCACTTCATTGTTTACCTTTTTTCTTTTTTCCATCTCCGTTTGTCACTCACTTTATTTGTATTTTGTCATATTGTTTCCGCTTCTGTGTTGCATCTACTCCTCACTAAGCCTGCCTCTTAAGGTTGAACGCACCTGAGTCCGGGACAGCTAATCGGACATCCACATTTATCAATTCTCTTTTGATGTACTACTTGTTGGGATTATTTGTATTGCTCTTTGTATAAGAAAAATTCACCGTTATAGTTTTCAAAAAATTCATTTTTCTCTATAGAGTTAACACCGGGATGGCGGCCATTTTGAATTTAAATGTCGGTAAATCTTGGGTGATTTTTTTTCCCTAGTACCAAAATTTGCAAGTCAACCCCGATTTTTATTCTTGATTTTGAAAAAGAATGGTTGAAGCAAAAGTTAAAGTCTTTCACTTTCGAGGCACATATCATCTTAATTGTCTGGCTGGCTGGCTTTCCGTAAGACTAGCTGACTATCTAATATGTTTGTGTATCCCTCCTTTGCCTCCTTCTCTTTGTAGCCGACTATTCGTATTACTCTACAATGATGAACAACACATATCAAATCACTTGTCAAGATGAAATAAATCGGAATGTACAAATAGTCACTTTAATAAGGAATAGGATTATTTATACCCGTGATAAGTTCATAAAAATCGAGGTAATATAATAATACTAGGAATCCTTTTTCTTACTGTTGTTTTGCGTGCTATGCTACCAATGGCCAGTAGTTGACCAAGCTTGTAATTATTTGCAGATGGACTATTTTAATGTTGTTTGCCACTACTCCGATGATACGAGTAAGGGATCATAGCGCGCCACACTGCTAATTCGCACATAAATTGCCTAATTAGGTCCCGTTATATATCTACCCGTCTTGTACTTCAATAAATGGCTATATTTTTTTTTTAATTACATTCTTGGTGATGTAGTTTGCAAGATGACTTTGAAATACTTGGTGCAGGTTACGGCAGTTCTTTGAACTTTAACCGAGTGGAATCTAAGGCTACCGACTGTTTGGTAAAATCACGATAACTCAGAGAGTCTCTCATGACGTAAAGAAAGATAAATTCTGTGACCTTTCGACACTATGCGCACGAGTAAGCATCGTGTCCCTACACATCATGTCATTTCTTTACTCTTTACGGTACA